>NC_134791.1:65689107-65894107 GCF_046742065.1 Oratosquilla oratoria
TATAAGTTGAACAGCCAGGGTGACATAACGCATCCTTGACGAAGTCCCACCTTTACCTCAAACCACTCACTCTCTCCATTTCTAATCCTGACACAAGCTCTACTACTCTCATAAAAACTCTTGACAGCTCCCAGAAGCTTTCCTCCTATCACGTATATCCGCATAACCTCCCACAGTGCCTTTCTGTCTACCCTGTCGTAAGCCTTTTCCAGATCCATAAAAGCCCAAAAAACATCCTTACCTTTTCCTATAGCTTTCTCACACATCTGTCTTACCACAAAAATCTGATCTACACAACCTCTACCTGTCCTAAATCCACACTGTTCCTCACCAATTACTCCCTCTGTTCCTCTCCTAATCCTCTCGATCAAGATCCTCCCATAAGCCTTCCCAACTACACTTAACAAGCTAATCCCTCTGAAACTACTACATTCACACTTGTCCCCCTTTCCCTTGTCAAGTGGAACTATACAAGCACTCCTCCAGTCCTCCGGCACTCTACCCTCTCTCCAGCAAACATTAGATAACCTCACCAGCCAGTCCACCATCACTGTACCTCCTTTTTTCAGACATTCTGCATGGCATCCATCCAGACCAGGTGCCTTACCTGCTTTCATCATCTTAACTGCTGCCTTCACTTCATCCTTCCTTATTTCTCCTCCATTTTCCTCACTCATCACTCTCATTTTCTTAGCATTTCCCACTGCAGCTATCTTTCCCTCCCTATCCTCCTTCACATTTAGCAACTCCCTACAATATTCTGCCCATCTTCCCCTTACTGCCTTCTCCTCCATTATCGTCTCTCCATCTGCACCTTTTACCTTTTCTTCTCTACTTGATTCGCCTCCTCTTCCTCTCTTAATTTCTTTCCAAAACATCTTTTTATTACTTTCAAAATTTTCTGTCATAATCTTACCCCATTTCACATCTGCTCTCCTCTTTACCTCCTTTACCTTTTGCTTTACTTCTCTTTTCTTTTCTTTGTACGTCTCATATGACTCCATCGTCCCATTTTGTAACCAATCTGTGTAAGCTCGCTTCTTCTCTTCTACAACCTTCTTCATTTCCTCATCCCACCATTCACTACCCTTTCTTCTATTTCCTCCTGTCCTTCTTGTTCCACACACCATCTTTGCACACTTTGTGACTCCCTCCTTGAACCATCCCCATTCCTCCTCCACACCTACCTCTACTCTATCCTTCACTCCCTCCCACTCCTCCTTCAGCTTCTTCTTGTACTCCTTCTCCTTTTCCTCTTCATTTAAAGAGTTCACTCTAAGCACCTCCCTACCTTTTGTCCCTTTCCTCTTTCTCCATCTGTCATCTAGGAGGTGCTAAGATGGGAGGGAGGGTGGAGGGGTGTGGAGTGTTTTCAGGGATGGAATTGGTGGGAATGATTTTATGCCTTTTCCTTTTTGGTTACCTCCCTAGTAAGGGGGAAAAAGCCTTGGTATATGTATGTATGTAGAATTCTGTGGTTCTGCTGTGTCACTCCCTTGTGTGAATAAAGACTCCTGTTTGTATTTTTAAGGCACACTTTGCGTGAATATGATGAGTAGTGTATGTTATAATTTGTATTGTATTTCATAAAATGTTAAACATTGCGCAATACCCGTCTATTGGGGCGCGCTTCATTACGTTCTATCATAATGCTAAGCTCAGGAAGACGTTACATAAATTGGCGCGAAAGTTTGTTCTGTTTTCCCATTGGTTGAAAGTGTTTAAACTACCTGCTTTGGATACGTTTCTGCATCCCGGAAACGTAAGCACCCATTCCCGAGAGAGTCAATAGAGAAAAAACACACAGAGAAACTACCGAGAGAGACTACCGAGAGGGACTACCAAGAGAGAGGACATGAAAGAGAAGACAAGATAAAGCAAACGCCCAGGGCCAATCTGAATCTATGTAGATTTTTTCTAAATTCGTCGATTACAACTCAAGTCCTTTGAACCACAACAATTGCCCAATCTTCACGCGAAGTGCAAAGTCTTCATGTTTTCTTTTTTTTCCGAATTGTTTTGGACATCCCCAGACTGCTGCTGGACCAAGTACGACTCGACGCACTCTTTGTTAATCCTCGACTACGAAACAAAAACAAACAAAAATCTCCTACGTGTTCCCGACTACCAGAAGTTATCGTGCATCAGCCTCTCACCAAACAGCTAATTTGTTCCCGAGACCAGACGACTTTCCGTTGATGCGACTTCTAGCAACCAGAATCAAGACTCATCTACACCATAATCAATACTTCGTTTCACTCACCTGATCTTACGTGCTGCATACAAGCATTCACCTACTCTACCTGGTAATTAATTATCTATTTATAATTCATGCAACATATATTGCTATTATTTCTTATTCTCTATCAATTTATGTTTGTGTCTATTTCTATTCTTGTAAAAATTTCATTTTAACAAAGAGTTTAATTATCCTGCCTGAACTCTGTCACTCGTCCGAACTCCGCACTGCATTTTTTTTTTTTTTTTTTTTTTTTTTTTTTTTTTTTTTTTTTTTTTTTTTTTTTTTTTTTTTTTTTTTTGCGACTAGCCTGGTCCATAGGTGGGTCGTGACATAGCCCATGACCATACGCGTTCCAAGAATGACACTTAGTCGCTCAAGGACTTAGAATCAGTTCTTGTTTATCCATTAAACTGTGAAGACCCACAAGTTGGTGTGTGTGTGTGAAGCACAACAACCCAAAAAAGTCAGTAGTGTTTAATTCTCACCAGCATTGTTGTAAGGTCTCTTAAATAGCCCTGCAACAAAGTGGCGTACAGCGGTGGTCATTGGAGACTTCGATGTTTGACTACATACTCACGACCGACTTCATTCTCCGTCGTTCATTTATCTTCGTCTCCAACGGTACGAGCCTCAAGTGACGGTTCTTCCACGCCCCATTCCAGCTGTAAATCCACGTTAGTCTACGTATGTAGCTTCATGACCAGGCGACCTACCACTGCATCCTACGTTCCCACATACGTATCTGGCCACCTTCATCTACATTCATCTACGCACCACCACACTCCAGCGATGGTCTACACGCCCGATTCGACCTAAGCCATCTTCACGATACTTTTCATCTGCCGCACCCAACTTCTCATCGACTCTATACGTCGTCCAGCGTCATCCTACGCATCAACTGCTAGCTCTCCACAACGCTCTAAGTATCGGCTCCTACGCAGTATCACCCTCCACGCTTACTGTGTCGCCCAATCCCCAGGCGTCCTGCTACACGGGTCATTTCCAGTTTACGATGAGCGTTCCCATACGTCCTACCCACCCAAACACCACCCACCATCGTCCGAGCCTCGTAGCTGCCACCTATAAAGCCACCTTCCCCTCCTCTTCCACCACCAGATACCGTACGCAGGTACCAAGCGTTACCCTCCCTACTACAATTCGTAGCTACAGTGAGCGCCACAACCCCCCCCCCCCCGCAACCGCCACCAGCGTCGTTGGTGCTTCGTGCCAGTCACCAGCTCCGGAGTAGCTTCTTCCTACCCCCCGGCCTCCTTCGTCTTTTGGGTACTCCATCATCCACCCCTCCATCATCCACCCCTCCGCCTTCGTCGTTCCGTGAGTTTTGCTGCCCGCTCCAGCCTCTGTACCTCGCCGCCACTGACTTAGATTACATACGAACATTTTCTTTTTTACTCGTTCTTGTGACACTGAACTTTTGTTTCAGTGCGTTACTTACTGCTTGTGTTATGATTTCCTTATATTCAGATATTCCTTCCCGATTTCGTTTGTTACCATTTACTTTAGTGCTTCTGTGTTCCCTCTCCATCCTTTTCCAGGATCATCATACACCTTGCAACCAATCCGCCATTTTGTAACTGTATCCATGGTAACCCGCTGTTGATTGGTTTACCAAAACAAAAGAAGTGTTCCGCGCAATTACCATTACTGGCTTGTGTTTTTCGTTACTTATACATACATGTACGTAGTGATATAATGGTATTTACCATACTTTTAGTAATTTTCGTACACATTTAGGTCTCATATGTCTCTACCTTCGTATGTAATTCTCAACTACATCCGCTGCAGACTGTTGTGTTCACGTTTATAACTTTTTTATTCCTCTCTTCGTTTGCGAGGCAATAAGATATTACTTTTGACACCTCCTAGTGCAACACTTCCTTTTGAGTCACCTCATGACACGCAAGGGCAAACGTAACAAGTTTCAGTCTTCTCCAATAAAGCCTTTGTCTCTTCCTCCTGATGACCCAGTTAAATCATCTGTTCTGGCTTCTTCATCCTCTTAATCTCCTACTCCAAATATGAATACAACTGTGACACTAGTGATCGATATTTCTTCATTGCGTTATGTCGCTCTGGCTGTTCAACTTATACATGGATGGGGTAGTGCGAGAGGTAAATGCAAGGGTAGTTGGTCAGGGATTGGAGATGGTTAAAGAAAATGGAGAAAAGTGGGAGGTGAGCCAGCTCTTGTTTGCGGACGACACTGCGCTTGTGGCAGGATCGGAGGAGGGATTGAGGAAGTTGGTGGCAGAGTTTGGGAGAGTATGTGATAGAAGAAAGCTAAAGATAAATGTGGGTAAAAGTAAGGTGATGAGACGTACAAGGGGTGAAAGTGGCAGTAGACTGGAAGTGAGCATTAAGGGAGAGCGACTAGAGGAAGTGGATAGTTTTAGATACTTGGGTGCAAATGTGGCAGGGAAAGGTGGAGTAAAGGTGGAGGTAGAATGTAGATTGAGAGAAGCGAGTAAATGCCTTGGTGTATCAAAGAGTGTAATGAGGAATAGACATTTGGGAATGGATGCTAAGAGGAGACTGTATGAAGGAGTGATTGTGCCAACAGCACTGTATGGAGCAGAAACATGGAACATAAGAGAAGAAGAGAGGAATTTGAATGTGTTTTAGATGAGGTGTCTGAGAAGTATGATGGGGGTTACTAGGCTAGATAGAGTGAGAAATGAGGAGGTGAGGAGGAGAACAGGGGTGGAAAGGGAGCTGGGAGATAGGGTTGATGAAAGAATATTAGGATGGTTTGGACACATGGAAAGAATGAGTGAAGAAAGACTAGTAAAGGAGGTGTGGAAGGCAGATGTGGAGGGAGTCAACATGAGGGGACGTCCTAGGATGAGATGGATGGATGGGGTGAAGGGGGCTTTGGGGAAGAGGGGAATGTCTGTTGAGGAAGGAAGGGAGAGGACAGAAGACAGGGGTGAATGGAGAATGGTTGTATATGGATGATGTTGTGATTGCATGAGGTGGAATGGGCGGGGGGATGGGGGGTGAGGTAGTATGTGTGAGCAAAATTTGACGCAGCCCGAAGGGATTTCTCTCTCCCCGTCCTCTCATTTTATGCAATGGGGGGACGGAGAGGGGGGGGGTCGCCGATTTAATGAAGCGGCCTTGCTGTGGATGTGCTGTGTCTTGTGACACTGCTTCTGACCCAGGGCAGTGGACAAGGTGCAGTGATGACCCGTCATTCAGGAGGTGCTAAGATAAGAGGGAGGGTGGAGGGGTGTGGAGTGTATTCAAGGATGGAATGGGTGGGAATGACTTTATGCCTTTTTCTTTTTGGCTACCCCCCTTGTAAGGGGGAAAAAGCCTTGGTATATGTATGTATGTATGTATGCATGTATGCCTTTGTTCAACGGACATAACACTTCTGTACACAACTTCCTTTTCCGGACTTGATGGCGAAATCTCACGAAGTCAGGTGACTGATGACTTACAGAAGATTGCCATACTTAAGAGCCGAGTCGACCTCAACAACACAAACGCCGGGCGATATCCTTCAACCAGATCTTTTTTATAATACCCAGACATACTCTACTTTGATAGATCAGTTCAATAAATCCTTTGGCATGCTTGACCAAGTAGGTTCTTTATCCCCATTGTGCAACTTAGCCAAACCTTAAAAAAAAATAAAAAATAAAAAAATAAAAAAAAAACTTCACTAAGGAAAAAAACTCAAACAAGCCTCAAGACTTAAAAGTGAAATAAGAAGTGTTTTGCAAACGTCTGCCTGGGCTTCCAATGACACAGTGACTTTAGACAATTTAGTACCCCTTATTTTCTATTTTGCATTCCTCTCCCGCTTACACCCTGACACATTTGAGAAAGTATACGCAGTTGAGTTTCCTCCACAAACAACCACACTCCAGCGATGGTCTACACGCACGATTCGAGCTAAGCCATCTTCACGATACTTTTCGTCTGCCGCAGCCAACTTCGAGAAAGTCCAATGTTTCCGAGCAAGCACGTTCTCAGATTGCAGGTCAGTCAGTTCCGCTCACAACACTACAACCTTACCGTGTTGCTCAAGTAACACTTCTTCATACGAGAACACGGACTCCTCGTTCTCGTTACATGTCTCGTTCACGTCCACATTTACCTTCCAGAACACGAATTGTTTGCCATTTCTGTTCCCAACCTGCCCACCTTACCAATAGGTATTGGAAACGCCCATCCGCTCCTCCAGATCAGTACTGTGACTACCACGGTAATTGTTTTCATTCCACAGATAGATGTCGTGCACTACGGTACCCACATTCCCGATCACGACCTTTCTCCTCACCTCACATACTTCTTCCTCTTCTCCCAAATGACAATTAGCCATCATTCCCACGGTGTCTCCTTGCCCATTACCTCCCACTCAGACCCCTCCCAAGCCCTTCCTGTGTATACTCTTACTAGCCCTGATACTTGGATTCATATTTTGACAATTGCTGCTACATCGGATACAACACCCCTTTCAGTTTTTATAGACACCGGTTCCCCGGTCAACATCATGTCAATTCAGACTTTTCCACGCCGCGCTGCAAGAAACCGTGTCACTATTTTGGGATCCCACGATATTCATCTTTGCAATGTTGATGGTATCCTATATCCAGTAATTGGTAAAGTCACTCTTGATGTTAACTTCTCCACCACTAACCACTCTATTCCAATTACTTTGTATGTAGCTGATGTTCATTTCCCTGAAGACATACTCATAGGTTTGTCCTTAATGAGTATGATATTTCTATTTATCCTTCCAAACATGGAATCGGTTATTCAAGTAATTTCTTCCTTGCCTTGCCCTCCGCACTGTTAACTTGTGTTGTTAGTAACATTCACGTGACCGAGCGGACTCCCATCGATCAAGTTCCCTCTTTAGATGTCAGTAATCCTGTTCTGCTTCCTCACGTGAGGATATACCTACCTCTTCTCTGAGTTCTTCACCTCTCTCTGTTGTTGACATCTCTTACTGCCGTAACCGGCGTATTCATTCTTCCCACATGTCTAAATCAGCCAAACTTGGAACTAAGCACCCCTTGAACATCAATGGCATTTCACCTAATGAGGGTTCCTCCTCTCCCTCTTGGATGAACTTTCAATTGACTAAGCTCCATTCTATCGAGAGTTAATGCATTCCAAACATACTCACACAGTACTATTCAGCCCTACGACGCTGTATCCTCGTGAGTACACAAAACTTCACACCTGTGTTTTCTAGGCCAAGGAAAGCGGCGTAACCTGTATGCCAGAGACCATTCGTGTCAAAGGCATTTCTCTGTTTTCAGATTTACGTTTCACTTCTAAGATAGGTCATACACATTTGCTTGTTGTCAATGACACTAATGCTCCCCTCCAACTTGGTGAAGGTATAAACATATGTGACTTTCTAGTATACCCTTCTCGGGTTCAATTCATGGAAAACCAGTTCAATACTGTTCTTGTTTGTACCACTACTTCTGACATGCATCCATATCATGAACCTTTTCTTGCATCAATTTTGAATTCCCTTGATATCCCTGATGCGCAAGAAAGCTTACTTTTGCTTCGCAATAACTACAAGCACGTTATTGCTCTCCTACGTGAACCCATGGGTATAACCGTTTTAATTCAACATCATATGCCCCTTAGACCAACTACCCACCCATGCTATATTCCTGCATACTGAATGCCTCATAGCAAACGCAATGTGGTAAACACGCTCATTGGTGATAATGATTGCTCAACACATCATTGAATTTTCAATTTCAGAATGGAATTTCCCTCTTTTCATTGTTCCTAAACCATGGTTCTATCCGCCCTTTTGTTGACTTCAGAGTTCAATAAATTAACTGTTCCGGATTGCCACCCTAGTATTGCAAGACCGCCTTCACTCCGTCGGTGAAAACAATATTGTCTTTACCCCTTTCGGCCTTATGTCTGGTTATTTTCAAACCCCGCTTGTTCCTGTATCACATCCTCTCTCAGCCTTTAGCACACCATTTAGACATTTCCAATTCAAAAGGTTAGCCATGGGATTTGTTTCTGCTCCTTCTGTTTTAATACGACTCGTGACCACAATCCTCGCAGGACTGATTTGCGAGAACGTCTTCATCTATTTTGATTATTTAAGCATTACCTCGAAGTCCGTCTCAGACCATTTACAAACACTATAAGCTATCTTCTCTCGACTGGCAAATTCAGGTCTTAAACTGAAGTTAACGAATTGTTCCTTCCTTAAGAAGGAAATACGCTTCCTAGGACATGTACTTAACGCACAATTCTTACGACCAATGACAAGGTCAAAGTGATCGTTGATTTCCCTCGACCTACCTCAGTAGAACACGTCCTTTTTAGGCCTCTCAGGTTTCTATAGGCGCTACATTTCCGGCCAAGCTAGTATAACCGCGCCTCTTATTTTCCTCCTAAAGAAAGATAGCCCCTTAATTTGAACTCCTAAGTATGATAGAACATTTGCTGCTCTCAAAAATGCATTAACTACCGTCCCTGTCCTAGCATTTCCAAACTTCAAATTTCCCTTCACATTGTACAGTGAAGCATCCTATTCAGGATTAGGTGCAGTTCTCATACAACAAAATGGAAAACACCTTCGCCCAATTGCATACGCCAGTCACACATCAAACAAAGCAGAATCAAATTACTTCCTGACAGACATTGAAGTTCTTGCTGTAGTATACGCTCTCAGATATTTCATAGACATCATTCTTGGATATGAAATACACATCTACACTCACCACCATCTTACATTTATTTCTAGCAAGAATCTTTCAGGCAAACTTGCTCGTTGGTTCCTGACTATTCAAGAGTTCATGCCAACTTTTTATTATGGTCATGGTAAAGCATATTCAGTTGGCATGTTGATGTCATTTCTTAGTTTCCTATGTCAATCAACTTAACTCAGGAACGCATTAAAGCTGCCCAGCGATCAGATCCACCGTGGAAGCGTGTGATTTTCCTCTTGGAATCAGGTGACACTACAGACATTTCAAATTTCCCCCTAACTTATAGAACTACACGCTTCTTGATGATGTCCTGTATCACCAAGCAACACTGGATTATAAGCACGAACCACACCGCTCAATGAATCAGTTGGTAGTCCCTTCTGCCCTGATTCCTGAAGTGCTCCACCTTCATGATTCCCCCAATTGCTGCACATCCCGGCAAGGATAAACGCGTTGCACAAGACGGATTACAGTATTTCTGGTTGTTCTAGCGGAAAGATATTCATGCTTAAACATATAAGTGCTCTTCATGTCATTCCCACAAAGGTCACATTCGCAGTCAAGCCCCTCTCTTAACTTATTCCCCCACCTTCTAAACCCTTTGATGCTGTGACCATTGACCTTCTCAAGCTCCCCTGTACCCCCAATTTCTGCATCCTTGCCTCACTTCCAGACAAGACTGCACAACACGTTGCACAGGTTGTTATTGACAGACTGATTTGTCCTTTCACTACTCCTAGAACTCTTCTTTCAGACAACGATACAGAGTTCAGTAATTATATTTTTGTTTTAATCTACAAATCCTTTAACATTACAAAATGCAACACCCTCCCCTATCCCCCCAGTTAAAATGGCCTTGTTGAACGCCAAAACCGTAAGATCATTAATGTATTCTACCATCTTGCTTCTAACCTATATCTTTCTTGGGATGAACATGTTCCTTTTATTTAAGCTTCACTAAATAGTGCCATCAACAGGTCCATATCGGAATCTCCCAATTTTGTCCTCTTTGGCTAGGACAAAGAACTCTCGTATGATCTTGCTTCGACTCAGGACCTGTTTACAATTCTGATGACTATGTTAAAGTCAAAATATCCAATTTTAGCTCTCTCTTCAAGAGAATTCATAATTCACTTACTCTTGCAAAGGAAGAGATGGCACGACTTCAGTACAAATCTGCGAGACCTTGTTCTTTTGAAATAGATATTGTTTATTCACTCAATCACATTTCTACTTTTAAAAAAATCTCCTGAGTGTCGTGGTCCTTACAGAATCCTTCAGAAAGAATCAGGTAATAAAGTCTGAGCATGTAATCTGTACGACTTCCAGGAAACCGTGCTGCACTTTGATCACATAAAGTTCCCCGTGGTCTTGACTTGGATAATATTTCCACAGTTGCCCCTCCTCCGTTTTCGAGGACCAGTTTCCTTCTACTTTACAGTCTCTCCCCACATCCAATGTTAAACCTCATTATGACCTCCGAAGTCGTACTACCATTCCCTTAATATTTCGTTTATTCCTGAGGTGTCCCAAAAGTACTGTGTACTTCAAATCTAAGGCTTATATACTTCTATTCACTTCCTAAATTTGTTAGTCTTAAGTTATATATACTCTTTTCCACATATTTGCTTGTTCAGTTCACATTTTTCCTTTCGTTTCGATGTCCTCTCTTCTGTTGCTTATACCTTCCCCTGTATCTTGTCGCTGAGGCCAGCGCCGCATTACTGGCCGAGCCTTTGTTATACCTAACACCGTGCATTCCATACTTAGAAATATACCTACACACAAACATAAATACGTACACACATATATACTACGCATAAGACACCTTCACAGCCAACACATCATTTACGTAGCATTGTATTTAGAATATTCATACATTCATATTCATAAGTACACACTAGTGTAGATTTGTTGCTGTGATCTACATTAAGTTTGGAGGCGTTGAGACAAACGAGGGGGTGTTTTGTCGTTACATTTTCTTCGCCTAGGCTGAACTTTATTCTCGAAGTATTCCCCGAGGAATTCTCTGACGGTTGCCAATGGTACTATTTACATGCACATGGTAGCTGTTGCCACAACAAGGATCTATATACAATTTATTCTCTATGTCTACTCTATCTCTACAATGTACAATGCATGAACTGCGTATGAACACTGTACATATGTATGGATTATATATTTACAAGCAGTGGGAACACGTATAAAAAATATATATTTGTAGTGTCTGATTTTACAGTTAGCAATGTTCAACACAGGTGTCCAGCCGCTCGGCCCAGTTGATCGCGTGACCTCAGACACGCTTGCCCCAAATGCCCGCTGTGAGGTCAAACGCAATACGAGGTCCTTTGGGAATTCTCTGGAGACGTCGGACGTTCCATCTTGTACTACAGCGTGCGTGCGTGCGTGTGCACGCTAGATATCTAAAGTATTCAATATTCCCTTCAATGATCTTGCAACAGATGCTCGGTTCAGCTACCACTCACTAACCATAGTGAGGTTAATGCTCAAAGAAGATACGAAGTAATGCAAGAATTTTACCATTTTTTGGCATGAAGAAAGACACATAGTGTTGGAAAAATAGTGGTATCGGGAAATACTCATGATTAAGAATAAAGTCTACTTGATTTATGAACATGTGGAAGTAGATATCATTTCCGTTCACCTAAGCAAAATGTGCTCTTATGAAGCTGTCACTCGACTGCGAAGATTGTAAGGGGGGAAGGGGATAGGAGGTTGCAATGGAATGGGTTGGTGATGGTCCTCTATTGTAGGAGTAGTATGAACTAGTGAAGGAACAATTTCTATGTCGAGGCCAAGGGGAATTCTTTTGATATGATGTTTGTACAATACGGTCTCTGTAAGATCGTGCAACATGTGTGCTTTCACTTTGTTATTTAACTCATGCCCAATGGTACGATAGGGTCCAGAGAATTTAGGGGAGAGCTTCGAAATGTGATGTATCAATGGGTTCCTGTGCTGTGGGCATGTCGGAAAGTGTAGTACAAACCTGAGAAGTAGGGAATTGATCATCTATAACTTTGATGTGTGAGGGATATACCTCGAAATTGCAAATGCCTGTACCAACTGTGAGATGGAGGGGTGCGTTAGTGCCATTGGCAATTAAAATAAAAGTATGACCTTCCTTTGACGTAGAGCTGATGGCTGAAAGCAGGAAAATGCCACTGACACGGCAAGTTTCTGGTATGCAAAGTACACCGGTGTCTTGTGCTTGAAAAAATCGTAGGTGTATATTTGTGTACTCACGAGGGAACAGCGTCTTTGGGCTGATAAGCACTGCGTGAGTGTGTTTGAATGTAGATAACACTTCTGGGACTGGGGTGGATTTGATGTTGAATTACTCTAAAAGGGTGAAGAAGGTGTCCTTAGGCGGTGAAAAACCAATGGTATTTAATGGGTGTTTTGTCCTGAGTTTGCTGATTTGGATATGCGGGAGGAGGGAGTGCGTCTGTTACATTTGGAACACATGTCCACAGCTGTTAGTAAAATAGAAGAATTAGAGTTCTGGGGAGGGGTTGGAGTGGTTGAACACTGGGAATTCTGTTATATGAAGGAGATGGAACAAATTGTGCTAGCAGCTGATGCATCCTCGTGTGATGAAACGTAGTGAATTTGAATGGAGGGAGTATAACTGATGCGGGGTCATATTCTGTCTCTGTCTGCACGGTTACATAAATGTGGCTTACTTTGTGAGAAGTTGCTGATGGCAATGCAGGGAGGATATGGTTTGCATAAATAATACAATTTTGAGCAGGGTAAATATCTATGTTATGTTGCTCCACCAATGTTATACCTATGAGGATATCAGCAGGAAAGTAATCGTTAGCTAGGCGCTAACTAGAATGGATGGGCACTCATCTTTAAAGCTAATGTCTAGGGAGAATATACTAATCATCGGGAATGGTACATCATTTACATTGCAAAGGTTGACGTGGGGGGGGGGTCCAAAATGGTGACACGTTTAGTTGCAGTGCAGAATTTATGGAAATTGTGTGTTGACATTATGTAAACTGGGGAACCCGTGTCGAGAAATATTATCACTTTGGTGTTGCTAGACGTAGCATTGAATGTTAAGAAATTGGAAGACATGTCTGAGATATCCAGGGTATGTACAGGTAGAGTTTATGAGTGAGTTTCCGGGTATGGAGTAACTGTCCTTAATGTGCACTGAGGTTTGGTATTCTGTAGTCATAAAAGAGATGTGTTGTGTGAATACCTTGTAGGAGAGTGATCTGGGGAGTTTGGTCTGTGTTGCCTCCGTGCTAACAACACACGGCAATGATCACTCGTGTGGAAACATGTACCGTGATAATCGCAGTGTCGGTTTGGTTGTGGAGGGTTTCTGGGGTAACACGTGTTTGCGAGGTGTCCTGGTTTGTGGCAGTATGTACATATCAGTTGTGTTCTTGATGGAGATCTTTTGCGTGTGCGATGTCGAGTGCGATATGTATGCCTTGATCTCATGTTATGTAAGGAGGACCGTGTGACCTGTGCTAATGTGTGAGTGGGTGTAATGGGTACTGACTGGCTCTGGATCTTGGTGATAGCTTTTTCCGTGCCAGAAAATTTCCTTGTGTGATCCCTGGTGTGAATGGAATAGTACCAGCTTTCTGGAGTGTGTATGGGTGTAATTGGGATAGTAATCGAAAGTATGTCATGGGTGAGACTACGTGTTCCAATGAAATATTGTCTTCTGAGACCCACTCTGAGTTTTTTAAGCTTTCTCAGAGTTCACTCTTAAATGTTAAAGCAATTTTGACAGTTTTCTCTTTGGTTTGGTATGGACCATGATTGTAAGTTCTAGTCAAAAAGTATAGGGAGAAAGTGATCCAAGTGGCTCAAATGATGCAAAGGACTTTTTAAAGTGCTATATGAAATAAAGATAGGATTTGGTTTCCTTAAATAGATCAGGCTGAATGGCGTCACCAGCTAATGTGTTATTCTTGTCTATTCTGGAAGTTAGAATGGATATTTTACCTTTGTCGTTTTTTATGTTCCCCTTGTTATCTCTGATTCAACCTCAGAGAAAAATTGTGTACAGGAGTGTTCTTGCCGTTAAAGAGAGCTAATGTGGTCTCATCCTTGACTACGGTAATAAGATTTTGTTTTGTCATGGTGTTTTGCGTAGCAGGTGAATTTTCCGAGGAGTTATTAAAAGGATGGGACATGTCTTGTGTATTGGAAGTGAGCGTAGATCGGCTGCGTGTATAGGGTCGGTATGTTGAGTCAGAGAGATGTTTTGGATGATGATGATGATGATGATGATGATGATGATGATGATGATGATGATGATGATGATGATGATGATGATGATGATGATGATGATGATGATGATGATGATGATGATGATGATGATGATGATAAAACACAGACCGTAATGCCTCCTAGGTGATATCGAGAAGGGAAAAAAATTCTACTAAACCAAGATAACCTAGGAATTTTGGCTCGATAAATGATGATGCAGCGAGATAAATTGGTGGTAAGATGCACTGCTGTAAACAGAGGGAGGAGTTAGTACAATGCGCTGGGCTGTTGAGTTGATAAAAAAAAATGAACATGCAAACACACAAAAAATATGACAGAAACATAACACACACACACACACACGCGCGCGCACACACACACACACACACACACACACACACACACACACACACACACACACACACACACACACACACACACACGTATATATATATATATATATATATATATATATATATATATATCTGTGTGTGTGTGTGTGTGTGTGTGTGTGTGTGTGTGTGTGTGTGTGTGTGTGTGTGTGTGTGTGTGTGTGTGTGTGTGTGTGTGTGTGTGTGTGTGTGTGTGTATTTACCTAGTTGTATTTACCTAGTTGTATTTTACGGGAAGGGGAGCTATGCTCGTGGTGTCCCGTCTTCATATTTCGTTTTATCTAGACTGTTTTTAAATTCGCGTATTGTTTTTGCACACACCACTTTCTCATCTAACTTGTTCCAAACGTCTATTACCCTGCGGGGAAAGCTGTTCTTTTTCAGGTCTTTTCTATAACTGTCTTTCTTGATTTTCTTTCCATGTCCTCTTGTATTTTTGCTATCCCATTTTATTAGATCCTCTCTATCAATAGTTACTATGCCTTTCATGATTCTATAAATAGTTATCAAGTCTCCTCTCTTTCTTCTTTGCTCTAATGTCTGTAGTTCAAGTTTTGCTTGTCTTTCTTTATATGATAGTTCTGAGAGTGTTGGTGCCAATTTCGTAATTGCTCTTTCTATTCTTTCAAGTTTTGTTATACATCTTTTTGTACGTGGTGACCACGTCGTCCCTGCATACTCCAATCTTGGTCTTATCAAAGTGACTAGTATTTTCTTCACCATTTCTTCGTTCAGGTATGTAAATGCCACTTTGATTGTTCTTATTAAATTATAAGTTTCTCCAAAAATCTTGTTTATATGTTTCTCAGGGGACACATTATTCATAATAATGACTCCCAGGTCTTTCTCGTTTTCTACTTTTTTAATTTCTTCTTCTCCCAATTTATATGATCCCACTATTTGCTTCTTCCAAATTCCATTATACTACACTTCTTAATATTGAATTCCATCTCCTACTTCCTACTCCATTCCCATACTTTATTGAGATCACTCTGTAGCGACTCACAATCTTCTTCAGTGTTCACTTTTTTCAACAATTTTGCATCATCCGCAAAGAAGCTCATATGACTTTCAATTCCTTTATCCATATCATTAATATATACAGCAAACATTATTGGGGCAAGAACTGTTTCTTGTGGAACTCCACTTATCACCTCATCCCAATTAGTGTTTGTCTTTTATCACCACTCTCATTTTTCTTTCATGCAAGAAGTCTTCCATCCACTTCAACAGTTTGCACTGTATTCCTCATGCAGTTTCTAATTTCTTTAGCAACTTCTTATGTGTCACCTTATCAAAAGCTTTTTTCAGGTCTAGAAATGCACAATCAGCCCATCCATCTCTTTCTTGTATTACATCTATTAGCCTTGAATAGAAACACATTAAGTTTGTGACGTATGATCGTCCTTGTCTAAATCCAAATTGCCTTGGATTTAGTACTTTTTTTTTCAAATGCCTTACCCATCTAATTTTGATCATTCTTTCACAAATTTTAGCTATCGTGTTTGTAAGAGAGACCGGTCTATAGTTAGTAGGGTCTTCCTTTTCCCCCCTTTATATATTGGTACTATACTTCTGGAACTTTTCCTTCTTTCAATTAACTGTTTATTAGACTATGCATTTTGTCCGTTAGTTCATTCCTGCATTCTCTCAAAATCCAGTTTGCCATTTCATCTGGTCCATGCGATTTTCTGACATCGAGATTACTCAAACGGTTCATTATTCCATTCCTTGTTACTTCTATCTCTTTCATAGGGGGGACTTTCTCCTCCCACTCGATATCTCTAGGTTGTATGTTCTCCCTTGTAAACACGTAAACACCGATTTAAAATGCTTTTTCATAATTTCTGCCATTTCTATTTCCTCTGTGTATTCAAGTCCTCCTTGTCGTAGTTTCTCTAATTCTTGTTTGTTTTTCAGTTTGTTGTTTACAAATCTGTAAAATAGTTTTGGTTGATCTTTACATTTTTCTATGACATCTTTTTCGCATTTTCTCTTTTCTTCTCTGCACACTTGTACATATTCATTTCTATAACTAGTATATATTTTCCATTTTTCAGGTCTTTCGTCTTTTTTTCCATTTTATCCAAGCTTTATCCCTTTTGTCTTTTAACTCCCTACATCTCCTGCTACACTAACACTTTACACATCCTTTTTCTTGCTTTTGTCTTGGAACATACTTTTCCACTCCTTTATAAATTTTCGTCAAAATATTCAATTTCTCTTCTACTGTTGTTTCCTCCTTGTCTTTCTTTCCCAGTCTGCTTTTTGAAAGAATTCTCTTATTTTATCAAAATTTGATTTTTCATACATCAATCTTTCCTTTCTATATTGTTCGTTTTTTCATGTATTTTTCCTCATTTAGTTCCAGTTCAACCAATTTGTGGTCATTTTTACTTGTTGGTGTCTTATATTCAATCTTGTCCACTACTTCAGTTTCTCATATGATTATTAGGTCCAGTCTCGATGGTTCTTCCTCATTTCTATACCTAGTATTCTCTTGTATCCATTGTGTCATTGTATGTTCTATAATCATACCAAGTACATTTCTCCATATGTCGTCTCCACCCTTCACTGTCATATCTTCCCACCAGATTTCTTTACAATTAAAGTCACCCATTATAACTATTCTTCCTCCATCTTCCATTATCTTATTTAGTGTTATTCTTGTGTCTTCTAACATATTTTTGTGTTCTTTCTCTTCCCACGAAGCCGTTTCAGGAGGCACATAATTTACTACAAAGTTCCTGCTCTTCCCATCCTTGTCCTCCACTTCCATCATAATCATCTCTACTCTATTCTTTCCATATGTGATATTCCTCACACTTATATCCTTCTTAGTCAGAAACATAACTCCACCCCCTTGTTTTACCTCTTTGTTTTTAATCCAATAATTATATGCACCATGTCCTACACTGTTGGGTGGTAAAGGACCTTTCAATTTTGTCTCTACAATTCCCATTGTGTTCGGTTCTTTTTCCTTCAGGTAATCATTCAGTTCATTCAAGCCTGTTATTAAGCCATCTATATTTGTGTAAGACATTTTTAATAATCTGCTACTTCCATCGTGTTTTCTGTTTCCCTTCTGTTTTTCTCTGCTATGAACCATTTCCTCACTTTCATATTCACTACTCTCCAATAGATTTTTTCTATTTCTGACTCTGTTCTTTTCTCGTTTTCTTTTTCCTTAGGTTCTAGTCTTTTTGTTTTCTCATCCTCTCTTTCCTATTTATTTATTTCTCTTTTTATCCATACCTATTTATATTGATCGCTGTCCACTAGTTTCCCTGTTTTTGCTAAGATGTTCTCTGCTGTCGTTTGTGACCTGAATTTAACCTTAATTGGTCTGGTCTTATCTGTATTGCATTTCCCTAGTCTATATATTTCTTCTATTTAATTCCCTGTTTCTGGTTCATCTTCTTGAACTACTTCTAATATCTTATTTACTTTTTCCTCTTCTTCCTTTATTCTTGTAGTCCTATTTGGAATATACTTCTCTTCCATCCCTAATATAATTATACTATATTCTCCTTCTCCCTCATCACTAGAGCCCGGATTTCTAGCATTTATTCTATTTTTGCTATTACGACCATAAATGCAAATAAAAATTTGCATTTATTGCAAAAAATGCTACTTTACTATATACGCTATTTTGACCAGACACAAAGGCAAAAAGTAGTCATTATGCAATAAATGACTATAAAACCTGCACAAAGAAGTAGTACGTATCTGTACCATTAAACATATAATAATTTAATTATCAAGTAACGCTGAATAAATAATTGATATAACTAAGTTTGCCATACTTCAACTTTCTTTAAATTTCCTATTAAAGAAAACGTAAGAAATATAATTGAGGAAATTTTTGAAATATAATTAAAAGATAAAAGTGGGTTTTTTGTCAAATTAATGAAATTATAAGCAACAAAAATTAAAAATGGGTTATGTTTACATATAATAGTAATGTATTATAATACATTGTAGCAATGTATAAATATGTGTCACGTGTGTACCTAATCTGCATTCCACGTGAATTGTGCAAGTCATTGTTATTGTGATCATGCCATTACCAGTTACACAAGTGCTTGAACCTGCTATAAAATGCCAAAAGTGAAGCAATCCGATGGAGTGCGTATCAGAAAAATACTTTAAGTATGCTCCTGTCACTTTAGTAGAAGTTGAGCGGACATTTTCAAAAATGAAAATGATTCTTTCAGATAGAAGATTGTCTCTTACAACGGAAAATATAAATAAAATGTTAATTATTTCTTGCAACAAAGTTTAATTATTAAGTATTACTTTGTTTTGTTATCTATTCTATAGTTTTTTAACTATATGGTTTCCGATTAAAATGATAACTTTCAGTTTTTATAGCTACTGTTACGGGCGGCTGGTATGTGAAGAGACGTTACGTATAACGTCTAAGTGCTTAAGAACCAGCGCACTTCTAGAAGCCACTGTAGGACTGAACTATCTGGTCAGGGCCTAGATAATTCGTAAGACTAGAAGTAAAGGTAACAAAGAAGATTCCAGGAAAGGAATATTAAACTAGAGATAAAACTAGTAAACGAAATTATTAATGGAAAATATTTACAGGCAATCAACACAAAAGAGAATGGGCAGTAGGGTCAATGGGACCGTTACATGATTATGAGAATATGGAAATTATCGTTCAAATAAGAAACAAGATAAGTATACAATATGGTACTATCTAAGTACAAAGAGATCAGGAACATGCATCAGAATAAGTAATAAGTACAAATATAAGTAAAGTAATGCAATGTATATCAGACACGTAATGTAGGCAAAAAGGGTGATCACTTCACACCAATCGTCGTATGAATCTAAACCTTCTAGTTTTTATCAAGAGATCAATATGTGGGAATATGACAAGGAATGAGCGGTTTCAACCGCTTATATACCATTGGACCGGAAGCGGGATACTTCCGGTTAAGGGTGCGGGTGAGGAGGAGGGTAAGTTAACACGTCAACATGGGTAGTTTTAGGACCCTCGACTTGCTTGAACAATCTATTTATTTAGTAACTGTCAAATCTGTGCGCTCCGAACTATTCAGGATTTCGCTTGTCTGTTTGTTCTACAAGAGTGCGCACCTCTCCGCACGTAGGCAAGATTACATATAGTGGACGGGCGTTACTGCTTAACATTGTTACAATACATACATAGATAAGAAATATGAACATAGTTATGTAATACAAAGGAACACAATTCTATAACATAATTACACATATGACGTAATATCTAATATTACGTTACACCTCCACCGTTTGGGAAAGCTTTTCACTTTCTGTTGAAAAGCTATGTTCTAGAAAGTATGGAGTAGTTCTTCTGCGCAGGGGACAGCTTCTTGCTGTAGTAGGTGATAGCGTGAAGAACTTCATTGTGTTCTTGCAAGAGGGCGGCACCGATACAGGTGTCGTTGGCGTCGACTTGCAGAAGAAAGGGTCGTTGGAAGTCGGGTGCCCTTAGAACTGGTGCGTTAGTGAGAAGGGACTTCAGGTTTTTGAAGGCCGTCTCACAGGTAGGTGTCCACACGAAGTCGTGGTCTTTTCTCAACAGGTCAGTCAATGGTTCTGCTACATCTTGTTTCTCAGATAAGTGAAGATTTTGTAGTATCTGGGAGTTTTCCAAGGGAATCTCAGGAGGATTAGGCAGGTTATCAGGAGGCTCTTCCGATTTTATTGTGGTAGAGCTGCAAATTGGAATTGGATCTCTGGAATGATAAGGTTTTAAGGTATTTATGTGACAGAGACGGGAACTCTTTCTTCTGTCTGGAGTTTTGATTATGTAGTTGAGATCACTGGCTCTGGACAAGACTTCATAGGGTCCTTTGTATTTAGCCTGCAATGGATCTCCTGGTATGGGAAGATAAAGTAACACTTGATCTCCTGGAGAGAAAGTTCTAAGTTTAGAATTTTTATCATACCGACCTTTCATTACTCGTTGAGCATTCGTCAAGTTCTCTCTTGCCAACTTCCAAGCTTCTAACAACTTCTCGGTGACCTGGGACACGTATTTCAAAGAAGGAACAGGTGGTTCTTCTTTCATCCATTGTTCATGAAGTATCTTTAGGGGACCACGGACTTCATGACCGAAGACTAATTCTGACGGGCTGAATCCAAGGCTTTCTTGAATTGTTGTTCGGGTGGCGAACAACAAAAAGGGGAGTCCGTCTTCCCAATTTCGAGTGTTCTCAGCACAGAAGATTCTTAACATTGTCTTGAGCGTTTGGTGAAAGCGCTCTAGAGCACCTTGTGATTGAGGATGATAGGCGGAGGAAGTTACATGATTTATACCTAGTGTTACAAGAGTTTCTCTAAACTTGTTGGAAAGAAAATTACTTCCTTGATCACTTTGAATGTTCTTAGGAAATCCTACCATAGTGAAATATTTCAACATTTCTCTGATTATGTTTTGAGCTTTAATATTTTTCAAAGGAATTGCTTCTGGAAAACGAGTGCTCATACACATGATTGTGAGAATGTACTGATTTCCTTTACTTGAAGGAGGTAAAGGTCCTACACAGTCAATAAGAACTTTTTTAAATGGCTCTTCCATTACAGGAATGGGATGGAGTGGAGCTTCTACAATTTTCTGGTTGGGCTTACCTACAAGTTGACATGTATGACATGTTTTACAATATTGGGCAACATCTTTGACAACCGTGGGCCAATGGAAATGTTGGGTTATGTTGAACAAGGTCTTTCTTACCCCTAAGTGACCTGCTAAGGGAGTATCATGAGCCAATCTTAGAACATTATTCCTGAAACCAAGAGGGAGGACTATTTGATTCCTTACTTGCCATGGCTGGTCAGCGGTTGCGGTGGATGCTCTCCATTTTCGCATTAGGACTCCGTTTTCTATATAGAAACCTCGTGACATATTTTCAACTTCTTCTGGAGAAGAAACAATCTCGTACAAATTTTTAAGAGAATGATCTGACTTCTGTTCTTTGATTAATTCTGCTCTAGATAGAGAAACTGGTGAAGAAGAAGATGGGTCAGTTTGGGAGAATAGGGATTCTAAATTATAGGTCTCCTCTTCAGATTTCTTGTACTGAGATCTGGTTACAGCACAAGCGGGAAACAACTGTAAGTTATCTGAAGGTTCTACTGAGGTCTTAGGGTTATTTGTTATTAAGGGAGAAATGACTTTGCTTCCAGCGATGTCATTGGCCAACAATAAGGATATTCCTACTATGGGAAGAGAGTCTACTACTGCTACTTTAACCATTCCGGTTGTTAAATCAGACCGCAAGAAAACATTATGTAATGGACATTTTATAATTCCTCCAACTCCTTCTATCAATATATCATAACCTGTATATGACTCACCCAGATTCTGCAAGACAGAATTTAAAATCAGACTTTGCTTTGCTCCTGTGTCTCGGAGTATGGAAATAGGATATTGTTGTGTACTACTACTATGAGATATAGTTCCTGAAGATACAAATGGTTTGAAACAAGGATCATGATCTGATGGGGGGGGTTCTACATTACTTGACAATACCGGCTTCTTTGGTAGTTTATCCTGAATAGAGGATTTTGAATCATCTGATTTTATATTACTTACAAGAGTTGGTGTCTTATTGGAGAATGAGGGTGTCAGTCTCTTTCTGCAATTAGAAATGTGATGGCCAACCTGTTTACAATATGAACAAGTTACAGGGGGATTAGTCTTAAACCTTTCCATTCTTTGCCAAGGTTGGTTTGGAGGATATTGATTGAAATCAGACCTGTAACTGAAATGTGATGGGCTAGACTGATTTTCAAAGTGTTTCTTTGGGGACCAAGGATCAGAGTATTTTGTTGAATCTGGAATATATGACTTTGACTTTTGGGATTCCATTTGTCTTGACTTAGGTTTATGATTTAGTGTGAACTCATCAGCCAATACAGCAGCTTTAGTTAAAGTTTCTGGAACATGATCATCTATAAAAATCCTAAGATCTGTCTCTAAGGTATTCTTAAACTGCTCCAATAAAATCAACTGTTTAAGTCTATCTAAGGTGTCCGTTTCACTAGCCAAACACCACCTATTGAATAACCTCTCTTGTTGAGCCGCATATTCTACGTATGTTAACTGAGGTGTCTTCCTATAATTACGGAATTTCTGTCTATAGGCCTCTGGTATTAGTTCATAAGCTTTTAAAATACAAGCTTTCATATTATCATACTCGCTTTCTGCTTCTGAAAGAGAAGTATAAATTTGCTGAGCCTTACCCTTAAATTGTGTTTGAATGATTAATGGCCAATTTTCTTTAGGGATTTGTAACTGTTGCGCCAATTTTTCCCACTGAAGAAAGAATATTTCTGGCTCTCCTTCTGAAAATTGGGGTAGAAGTTTTACATACTTGGAAATATCTATATGACCTTCCTGAACTACGGGTTGTCTATCAACAATCCTAGCTTCTACTTCTGTCTTCTTTAATTCTAACTCTACTTGTTTCACTTTAGCTTCCTCTTCTCTAGCTTTAAATTCTGCCAATTTGATTTTAGTTTCGTCCTCTCTTTCTATTTGTTTCACTTTAGCTTCCTCTTCTCTAGCTCTAAATTCTGCCTCAATTTGCATTTGTTTCAGTTTAGTTTCCTCCTCTTTAGCTTTAAATTCTGCCTCAATTTGCATTTGTTTCAGTTTAGCTTCCTCCTCAATTTCTACTCTCCTGACCTTTAATTCAATCTCCTTAATCTTAAGTTCGGTTAGTCGTGCCTCTATTTCTAACCTATTTGAAGGAATTTGTATAGCTGTAATCTCTTCTGGAGATAAGATCTCATCTTCGATCAGATTTTCAACGAGTTCCTGAAGTATTTTTTTCTTTCGCAAACTTGTATCAATGTCTACTCCAAAGTGCTTGCCTATTTCTATCAAAGTGTCTTTAGTTTGTTTCTTTAAGAAACTTACCTTGGGATTTTGAACGAATTCTTGAATTATATCATCCATCTCTATAAGAATGTGTTAAATACCTGATCCAATATCCTTGGCAAGGGTCGCCACTTTGTTACGGGCTGCTGGTATGTGAAGAGACGTTACGTATAACGTCTAAGTGCTTAAGAACCAGCGCACTTCTAGAAGCCACTGTAGGACTGAACTATCTGGTCAGGGCCTAGATAATTCGTAAGACTAGAAGTAAAGGTAACAAAGAAGATTCCAGGAAAGGAATATTAAACTAGAGATAAAACTAGTAAACGAAATTATTAATGGAAAATATTTACAGGCAATCAACACAAAAGAGAATGGGCAGTAGGGTCAATGGGACCGTTACATGATTATGAGAATATGGAAATTATCGTTCAAATAAGAAACAAGATAAGTATACAATATGGTACTATCTAAGTACAAAGAGATCAGGAACATGCATCAGAATAAGTAATAAGTACAAATATAAGTAAAGTAATGCAATGTATATCAGACACGTAATGTAGGCAAAAAGGGTGATCACTTCACACCAATCGTCTCATGAATCTAAACCTTCTAGTTTTTATCAAGAGATCAATATGTGGGAATATGACAAGGAATGAGCGGTTTCAACCGCTTATATACCATTGGACCGGAAGCGGGATACTTCCGGTTAAGGGTGCGGGTGAGGAGGAGGGTAAGTTAACACGTCAACATGGGTAGTTTTAGGACCCTCGACTTGCTTGAACAATCTATTTATTTAGTAACTGTCAAATCTGTGCGCTCCGAACTATTCAGGATTTCGCTTGTCTGTTTGTTCTACAAGAGTGCGCACCTCTCCGCACGTAGGCAAGATTACATATAGTGGACGGGCGTTACTGCTTAACATTGTTACAATACATACATAGATAAGAAATATGAACATAGTTATGTAATACAAAGGAACACAATTCTATAACATAATTACACATATGACGTAATATCTAATATTACGTTACACTACCTACACATGAAAGAAAAGTGCTGAATTTTAGACAAAACTAGCAAAGTTTTACGTGCTATTTTGCTACAAATAAGAACTATTTTGCTAGAAATAAAAACTATTTTGCTATGATACCTGCAATATCAACTTTTTTTAGTCCTATTTTGATCATATTTTTTTGCGCTATTTTGACCACTTTTTTAGGACTAGAAATCCGGGCTCTACTCATCACATAAATAACTGTGTCCTTAGTTTGTTCTTTCATCTGCTGTTCCACTATATCTCTAAACTCAATTTTATTGTTCTCTTGTACTTTTTTCCAACCACTTACCTCTTTTGCTATGGACTCTTTATTTTCTTTATTTTTCTTGTTTAATTCCTCATTCTTATCCTTTACCTCTCTTAACTGTATTTTACATTCTTCTATTTGTTTAGTTAAGTTTTGATTATACTTCTTTAGTTCTTCCAGTTTATCAACTCTTTGGTTAAACCTAACTTCCCATGCTTCGTTTTTTTTTTTTTTTTTTTTTTTCTCTCCTCCTCCAGATTTACTAGTCCGGGGAAGTTGTCACCTCCTCCCTCCTTAAATCCATAAAAGCAGTTATCTTCTCTTTCCATTGATCTGCTATTATCAATATTTCTGCTTTTGACACTTCTGCTTCCTTGTTCTTCCTCGTCTGTGTGTTCTGCACCCCTCTTGTTTACACCCCTTCTAACATTCTGGGCCCGTTCATCCCCTTCCTTATTTCCTTCCATTTTCCTCAGTAATCCCTCTCTTTCTCCTTTTTCTTCACCTTCCCACTACACCACGAGCTTTCCCCTTCCCTATTAATAGAACAAAGGTACTCCCTCGTTGTTGAGATCGATGAAACTTGAAGTTTTTCTGGAGTTCCAAACTTCGTTGTCACTTCGACCGACGTGCGTGCGTGCGTGTGTGTGTGTGTGTGTGTGTGTGTGTGTGTGTGTGTGTGTGTGTGTGTGTGTGTGTGTGTGTGTGTGTGTGTGTGTGTGTGTGTGTGTGTGTGTGTGTGTGTGTGTGTGTGTGTGTGTGTGTGTGTGTGTGTGTGTGTGTGTGTGTGTGTGTGTGTGTGTGTGTGTGTGTGTGTGTGTGTGTGTGTTTTGGCCTTATCAGTGTTTGTAATATTTTTTTTAATCATTTCCTTATCCAAGTATTTAAAGGCTACCTTTACTGATCTCAGCAAATTGTATGTTTATCCGACTATTCTATTTATATGTTTATCTGGCGACATGTCTTTGGTGATGATTACTCCTAGATCCCTTTTAGAATTTACTATCTTTACTTCTTTTCCATCAATTTTATACTGTCCTGATATTCTCTTCCTGCTTTCTCCAAATTGAATTATACTGCACTTCTTGATGTTGAATTCTACCTCCCATCTCTTGCTCCACTCTGAGACTTTGTTCGGATCACTCTGTAATAAGTCACAGTCTACTTCGGAGTTTATTCTCTTTAATAATTTTGCGTCATCCGCAAAGCAGTTCATGTAACTTCCAATGCCTTCGTCCATGTCATCTACATATATAGCAAACATTATCGGAGCTAGTACTGACCCTGTGGGACGCCACTACTCATTTCTTTCCATTTTGAATATTTGTCTCTGAGCACCACTCTCATTTCTCTTCCATGTAGGAAGTCCTCCATCCAGTTCAATAGTTTTCCATGTATGCCTCCTATTGTTTCCAGTTTATATAGTAATTTTCTGTGTGGTACCTTATCAAATGCCTTTCGTAAGTTCAGGAATGCATAGTCTGCCCAGCCATCCCTTTCTTGGAATATATCTATCAATCTTGAATAGAAACAAATTAAATCAGTGGTACATCATCTTCCTTGTCTGAATCCAAATTGCCTCCTCCAGATATTTTGTCCGTCTATCTTTGATGATTTTCTCACAAATTTTAACTATTGTACTCGTTAGGGACACCGGTCTTTAATTTGTTGGGTCTTCCTTATTTCCCCCTTTATATATTGTCACTACATTGGCATTATCCCAGTCTCCTGGTAGTTTTCCTTCTTTGAGTGATCATTCAATTATTTTGTATATTTTTCCTGTTAGTTCGTCTATAAATTCCTTCAGTATCCAGTTTGCAACTCCGTCAAGGCCATGTGACTTGTAACGTCAAGCTTTAATATTTGTTTCCTTGTTTCATTCTGAGTAATGATTACTTTCTTCAATGGAGGAAATCTTACTTCATTTCTTTGATCACAGTTTTGTAGATTTTTTTTTTTTTCTCTCTCTCTTTGGTGAATACAGATTTGAAATGTTTGTTCATAATATCTGCCATTTCTATATCTTCTGTTTATTCTCTGATACCTTAACACAATCTAAGTATTTCCTGTTCATTTTTTAGCTTGCTGTTTACATATCTATAAAATAATTTGGGTTGATTTTTACATTTGTTTATTATGTCCTTTTCATAATTTCTCTTTTCTTCTCTACGTATTTTTACATATTCATTACTATTTTGGTGTTTATTTTCCATTTCTCATTTTTTTCCACCTTTTCCAGGCTTCTTCTGTATTTTGCCTTACTACACTTTTTATTATACCATGATTTTACATATACCCTTTCCTTTTTTTGTCTAGGTACATACTTGTCCACTCCTTCATTATAGATTTCCTTCCAAATTGTCCATTTCTCTTCCACCTTTGTTTCTTCATTATTATTTTTTTTTTCAATTTCTTTCTCGAAAGAATTTTCTAAGTTTCTCAAAATCTGTTTTGTTGTACATTAGTCCTCCTTTTTTGTGTTTTTCGTTAATGTCTATATTTGTTTCTGCATTTAATTCTAGTTCTATAAGTATGTGATCACTTTTTCCAAGTGGTGCCTTGTATTCGATGTTATCAACAATTTTGGGTTCTGATGTGAATATCAAATCCAATCTTGAGGGTTCATTGTTATTTCTATACCTAGTGTTTTCCTTGACCCATTGTGTCAATGATCAATGGTCATTTCCAGTAATATGTTTCCCCAGTGATCTTCTCCACCTTTCACAGTCATCTCTTCCCAACATATTTCTTTCGAGTTAAAATCACCAATAATTACCAGATTTCTTTCTTTCTTTAGTATTTCATTTAGTGTTTTTCTTGTGTCTTCCAGCATTTTAGAGTGTTCACTTTCATTCCATGCGTGAGTTTTAGGTGGGACATAAATCACTGCATACTTTCTATTTTTTATATCTCTATCTTCAAATCTTATCATAATTAACTCCACATTGTTCTCTCCTTCTGTAATTTTTGTCACATTTAGGCCTTTCTTGGTTAGCAACATCACTCCTCCACCCTGCTTTGTTTCTCTATTTTTGTACCAACAATTATATAATCCTTGGCCTATACTATTTGATGGTAATGATCCTTTTAATTTTGTCTCCACAATCCCCAATATATCTGGTTTTTCTTGTTCCAGATACTCATTCAATTCATCTATTCCTGATATCAATCCGTCTATGTTGGTATATGTTATCTTTATTTTTTTCCTTTTCTTCTTTATCCTGCATTTCCTTTTTCCTTATATACCATTTCCTCGGTCTCAAGTCCATCACTCAAAAAAAAAAAAAAAAAAAATCCTTCCTTTCGTTTTCTGTTCTTTTCTCGTTCTTTTCCTTAGCTTCCTCTTTAAGTGATTTTTCCTTTTGTTTTTCCTCATTACTCAGATCTTTTTTTATCCATAGATTTTTGTAGTTTCTACTTTTTGCTAGTTTTCCTACTTTGTTAATATTTCTTCTGCTATTCTCTGTGAACTAAGTTTTACTTTGAGAGGTCTATTCTTCTCTTCAGAATATTTGCCCATCCCATAGATCTCTTCTATTGCCTTTTTAAGTCCTTGGCCCTTCTCCTGTATTTCTTTTACTATTTCTTTCACTATATTCTTCTCCTCTTTTTCCCTTTGGAACCTTATTAGACAATGTTTTTCTTTGATAACATAGATTACAATATATATATATATATATATATATATATATATATATATATATATATATATATATATATATATATATATTTTTTTTTTTTTTTTTTTTTTTTTTTGTCTTACCCAATCTCTATTTTCTTTTATACTTCTATCACTATGTCCTTTCTACATTTGTTCATTTGTTCTTTGACTATTTCTTTAATTAGCATTTTTTTTCTTTGTCTTTCATTTGGTTTTTGATTTCCATCATGTTTAATTTTTTTATATTTTCACCAACTTTGCCTGCCTCTACTAATATTTTTTTTATTAACTTCCCTCAACAAAGTTTCATTTTTATTTGTGTCTTCATTTTTCATTTTTTCATTATCATTTTTTACTTAGGCCAGTTCCTTTTTCATTTCTTCCAACTCCTTAACTAATAGTACATTTTCCTTCCTTAATTCACTCACTTCTTTGTATAATTGGTAATGTTCCCTTATCCATTCAACAATATCCCTTTTCATTTCAAATATATCTTGGTTTATTAGTTTGTTTGTTTGTTTGTTTTTTGTTTCTTTTTTGTGATTCACCATGGTTCACCATAGTCTTGGATCACGTGTTGGACTCATGATCGACAGTTATCAACCTCCCGGATGAGATCTCAGAGCTCGTATGAACGATCTATGGGTTACACGCGCACACACACCCAACTCCCCGCCCACAAGAGTTGGAGTAACACCCCGCAGCGAAGCGATACTGAAATTATTTCAGCCCTAGACGGAAGTCGAACCCGAACCGTCGTAGTGGCGGGCGAGAAATCTAACCACAGCGCCACGAGGTGTGTGTGTGTGTGTGTGTGTGTGTGTGTGTGTGTGTGTGTGTGTGTGTGTGTGTGTGTGTGTGTGTGTGTGTGTGTGTGTGTGTGTGTGTGTGTGTGTGTGTATTTACCTAGTTGTATTATACGGGAAGGGAGCTATGTTCGTAGTGACCTGTCTTTGTATCTCTCAGCATCAAATTTGTTCCTAAAGTTTATGGCTTTTGCACATACGATTTTTTCGTCCAATTTCTTCCAGACATCTATCACTCTGTGTCGAAAACCATTCTTTTTCAGATCTCTTTTATAACTATCATTTTTTAGTTTATTTTCGTGTCTTCATGGTTTTCTTATGTCCCACTTTAATAAATCTTCTCTATCAAGGACTTCCATACCTTTCATGATCCTGTAAATGGACAGTAATTCTCCTCTTTCTTTTCTTTGTTCCAGGGTTGCTAGTTTCTGTTTGAACAATCTTTGTTCGTATGTCAATTTTGAAAGTGTTGCTGCCATCTTTGTCGTTGCTTTTTGGGGTCTTTCTAATTTCCTTATGTATTTTTTTTTTTTTTTTTGGGGGGGGGGAGTGTCCATAGTGTCAACAATATTTTCTTTGCCATTTCCTATTCCGTGTAGAAAAAGGCCACCTTTATTGTCCTTAGTAAATAGTAAGCTTCTATGACTATTTTGTTTATATCATTGTCTGGTGACATGTATTTCCTAATAATTACTCCTAGGTCCTTCTCCGAGCCAACTTTTTTCAATTATTTTATACATACATATACCAAAGGCTTCTTTCCCCCTTACACGGGAGGTAGCCAAAAAGGAAAAGGCACAGAAACCACCCCCACCCATTCCATTCCTTACATACTCCACTCCCCTCCACCCTTCTCCCTCCCTCTCACCTTGGCACCTCCTGGATGACGGGTCATCCCTGCATCCCGTCCACTGCCCTGGGTCAGAGGCAATGTCGCAAGACACAGCACATCCACAATAAGGCCGCATCATTTATTCGGCGACCCCCCCCCCCCTCCGTCCCCACTTGCAGAAAAGGAGAAGACGGGGGAAAATCCCCTCGGGCTACGTCAATTTATTTTTCATAAGAGTACATAGTCCCTCACCCCCGTTATGGATCACAGCATCATCCATACACAACCCTTCTCCATTCACCCCTATCTTCCTTCCTCTCCTGTCCTTCCTCAACAGACATTCCTCTCTTTCGTAATGCCCCTTTTACCCCATCCATCTATTTCATCCTAGGACGCCCCCTCATGTTCACTCCTGCCACCTCCGCCTTCCACACCTCTTTTACTAATCTTTCCTCACTCATTCTTTCCATGTATCCAAACCATCCCAATCCTCTTTCATCAACCCTATCTCCCAACTCCCTTTTCACCCCTGTTCTCCTCCTCATCTCCTCATTTCTCACTCTATCTAGCCTAGTAACCCCTATCATACTTCTCAGACATTTCATCTCAAACACATTCAAACTCCTTCTCTCTTCCTCTCTTATGTTCCACGTTTCTGCCCCATACAGTGCTGTCGGCACAATCACTCCTTCATATAACCTACTCTTAGCATCCATTCCCAAATGTCTATTTACTCGCTTCTCTCAATCTACATTCTACCTCCACACCCACTCCACCCTTTCCTGCCACAATCGCACCCAAGTATCTAAAACTATCCACTTCCCTCCCTTAATACTCACCTCCAGCCTGTTGCCACTTTCACCCCTTGCACATCTCATCACCTTACTATTACCCACATTTATCTTCAGCTTCCTTCTTTCACACGCCTTCTCAAACTCTGTCACTAACTTCCTCAATCCCTCGTCTGATCCTGCTACAAGTGCAGTGTCGTTAGCAAACAACAACTGGCTTATTTTCCACTTTCCTCCATTTTCTTTAACCATCTCCAACCCCTGACCCATTACCCTTGCATTCACCTCTCGCACCACCCCATCCATGTATAGATTGAACAGCCAGGGCGACATAACATATCCCTGACGAAGTACCACCTTTACCTCAAACCATTCACTCTCTCCATTTCTAATCCTAACACAAGCTCTACTACTCTCGTAAAAACTCTTGACTGGTCTTAACAGCTTTCCTCCTATCCCATATGTCTGCAATACCTCCCACAGTGCCCTCCTGTCTACCCTGTCGTAAGCCTTTTCCAAATCCATAAAGCCCCCCCCCCAAAAAAAAACATCCTTACCTTTTCCTATAGCTTTCTCACATATCTATCTTACCACAAAAATCTGACCTACACAACCCTACCTGTCCTAAAACCACACGGTTCCTCACTAATTACTCCCTCTGTTCCTCTCCTAATCCTCTCAATCAAGACCCTCCCATAAACCTTCCCAACTACACTCAACAAGCTGATCCATCTGACACTACTACATTCACACTTGTCCCCCTTTCCCTTGTAAAGCGGAACTATACAGGCACTCCTCCAGTCCTCCGGCACTCTACCCTCTCTTAAACAAACATTAAATAACATCACCAGCCAGTCCACCATAACTGTACCTCCTTTTTTCAGACATTCTGCATGGCATCCATCCAGACCAGGTGCCTTACCTGCTCTCATCATCTTAACAGCTGCTTTCACTTCATCTTTCCCTATTTCTCTTCCATTTTCCTCATTCTTCACGGTAATTTTCTTAGCGCTTCCCACTACAACTACCTTTCCCTCCCTATCCTCCTTCACATTTAGCAACTCCCTAAAATACCATGCCTACCTTCCTCTCACTACCTTCTCTTCCGTTATCATCTCTCCATCTGCACCTTTTACCTTTTCTTCTCTACTCGATTCTCCTCCTCTTCCTCTTTTAATTTATTCCCAAAAGATCTTTTTATTGCTTTCAAAATTTTCTGGCATACTCTTACCCCATTTCACATCTGCCCTCCTCTTTGCTTCCTTTATCTTATGCTTAACTTCCCTTTTCGTTACTTTGTACCTCTCATACGAGTCCCTCGTCCTAATTTGTAGCCAATCTATGAAAGCCTGCTTCTTCTCTTCTACACCCTTCTTTGCTTCCTCACCCCACCACTTACTACCCTTCCTTCTATTTCCTCCCGCCCTCCTCGTTCCACACACCATCTTTGCACACCTTATTACTCCCTCCTTGAACAATCCCCATTCCTCCTCCACTCCTATTTCTACTCTATCCTTCACTCCCTCCCACTCCTCTCTCAACTTCTTTTTATACTTCTCCTTTTCTTTTTCATTTAAGCAGTTTACTCTAAGTACCTCCCTACCTTCAGAACAGGTATATCCTTAACTCTTCCTACTATTTTCCTGGTCACCACTATATAGTCCATTAACGCTCTCTCTGCCACCCTTACATTCACCACCCTCTCCTATGTTTACTTATCCTTTACTTTCTTCCTAAACACTGTATATGCTATCAACTCTCTTTCAAGACACAACTCCACCATCAATTCTCCACTATGATTTTTACCTGGAAGTCCATACTTCCCAATCACTCCGTCTTTTGTACCAACCTTACATTGCCCTGATATTTTATTCTTGCTTTTTCCAAACTCCATTATACTGCATTTCTTGATGTTGAAGCTCACTTCCCACTTTTGGCTCCATTTCTAGACTTTGTTCAGAACTCTCCGAAGTGATTCATAGTCTTTCTCTGTACTTATTTTCTTTAGTATTTTTGCGTCATCTGCAAAGAAGTTCAACACCTTCATCCATGTCATTTATATGTATGGCAAACATTATCGGAGCTAGTACAGAACCTTGTGGGAATCCACTTACCATTTCTTCCCAGGTCGAGATTTTGTCTCTAACTACCACCCTCATTTTTCTCCCGTTCAAGAAATATTCCATTCATTTCACTAATTTTCCTTGTACACCTCATGTTGCTTAAAAAAAATATTAGTTTTTTGTGTAATACTTTATCAAACGTCTTTTGTAAATCTAGAAAAGCACAATCAGACCATCTGTCCCTTTCTTGTATTATGTCTATTAGCCTTAAATAAAAACAAATCAAGTAGATGGCACAAGATTCAGCATTCTATTTTCTTCCAGATGTTTAATCCATCTACTTTTGATAAAATTTTCACATATTTTAGCTATTGTGCTTGTAAGGTAGACCGGTCTATAGTTTGTTGGGTCTTCCTTATCTCCCCCTTTATATATTGGTACGATATTTATATTTTTCCAATCTTGTGATACCTTTCCTTCCTTGAGTGAGCAATCTATTATTTTATATCTCTTGCCCGCTAACTCATCTATACATTCTTTTAGTATCCAATTTAGAATTCCGTCCGGACCGTGTGATTCTCTGACAACGAGGTTTACTATTTGGTCCTTTTTTTTTTTTTTTTTTTTTTTTTTTTTACTGGAGGGAATCTTTCTACCTATTCTTCTTCCCATTTGTGTGCATTTTCTATTGTGAATACTGACTCAAAATGTTTTTTTCATAACCTCCGTTATTTCTATATTTTCCATATATTCCTCATTTCCTTGATGCAGTTTCAATATTTTTTGTTTATTTTTCAATTTATCATTTACATACCTGTTGAATAATCTAGGTTGATCATTTCATATATCTATTATGTCTTTTTCATGGTTTCGTTTTTCTTCCGTGCGTATTTTCACATATTCATTTCTTAGTTTGATATATATTTGTCACTTACCCGTTTCTTCATCTTTTCCAACCTTCTATCTTTTACCGCTCTACATTTTTTGTTATACCAGCACTTCAGGTACATCCTTTCCTGCCTCTGCTTTTGTACGTATTTATCTATTTCTTCTTTATAATTTTCTTTCAATATATTCCATTTCTCTTCCATCTTTGTTTCTTCATTAAAAAAAAGTCCCAAATCACTTTTTGAAAGAATTTTCTGAGTTTCTCAAAATCCGTTTTGTTGTACAATAGTCTTCCTTTTCTGTGTTTTTCATTTCTTCCAAAATCAGTCTCCTCTTTTAGTTTGAACCCTACTAATATGTTGTCACTCTTTCCAATTGGTGTCTTGTATTCCATTTTATCCACAATTTCAGGCTCTGATGTAAATATTAAGTCTAGTCTCGACGGTTCTTATTTTCTTTATATCTGGTATTCTCTTTTACCCACTGAGTCATTGTATATTCAATGGTCATATCCAATAGTATATTTCCCCAAAGGCCCTCTCCACCTTTCACTGTCATCTCTTCTCAACATATTTCTTTGGAGTTAAAGTCACCATGATTACTATGTTTCCTCCTTTTAGTAATTCATTCCATGCATGCTTTGTGCCTTCCAGGATTTTGGAGTGGTCACCCTCAGTCCAAGAATATGTTTTTGGGGGGCACATATATTTCTGCAAATGTTCTACATTTCATGTCGCTGTTTTCAACTTTTATCATAATCAATTCCACATAATTATTTTCTTCTGTTATCTTTGTCACCTTTAAAACTTTTCTAGTCAAAAACATGACTCTTCCACCCTATTTCTCCTTTCTATTTTTTATCCAATAATGTAGACCTTGTCCCACAGTATTAGGTGGTAGTGGGCCTTTTAATTTCGTCTCTACAATTCCCATTATATCCGTATTCTCTTCTACCAGATAGTCGTTTAATTCATTTAATCCTGAAATCATGCCATCTATGTTGGTATACATTATCTTTAATTTCTTCCTTTCACCTTTTTTTTCCCCCTTTTTAGACCATTTTCTCAGCCTCAGATGTAGTACTCTAAAAAAAATGCTCTTTTCAGTCTCTGTTCTTTTCTCTCTCTCTCTGTCTTTTTTTTTTTTTTTTTCTTTTTATTCTTGGTAACTTTTCTTTCTCTTTTGCATCACTAATTTCTTTCTTTATCCATACATATTTATCATTTTCGCTTTTTGCCAAATTTGCTGTTTTAGCACTTCTCCCGTTATCATTTGAGATCTTATTTTAATTTTTAATGGTCTAAATTTTTTCTTTAGAGTATAGTCTCATTCTATGCACTTCCTCTATTTCTTTGTCTATTTCTTGCTCCTCTTGTATCTTTTTCAGAATTTGTTTTGCATTTTCTTTCTCCTCTTTTCTTTTAGGTACCTAGCTACATTATGTTTTTTTTTAATACCATATACTACTATGCACTTTTTTTTTATCCACTGTGCCTCTAACCCAATTATCTATCTCTTGAATTACTTTAATATCTGTTTCTTTAGTATTCTCTTCCACTTGTTTCTATACTATTTCTTTAAGGGTTACTTTTTTATTTTCTTGCTCCACTTTCCACTTATTTTTTATTTCTTGGAGATCTGTCTCTTTTATTGTTTCTCCCACTTTCTTGGTCACCGCTTGTATTTGTTCTTTTACTTCTTTTTTCAAAACCTCATTTTGGTTTGTATCTTCATTTTTCCTTCTTTAGTTCTTATCTTTTACTGTATTTAATTCCTTTCTTATAATCATTAAGCTCTCTGTTAGTTTCAGCATTTTGAAGTTTAAACTAGTTCATTTCTTTATACATTGCCCTGTATTCAGCTTTCAAATCTATGATTTCATTTATTGATTCTGTAATCTTCTGATTTCTTAGGATATTTCTATACCTTGATTTTCTCTCCCATTCTAAACCTCTACCTAGTATTCCACTTTCTTTTACAAACCCTGAAAAAGCAGTGTTATCTAATCTTTGATTTATTTTCGGTGTCTCAATGATGCAAGTCTTTTTCGGTATGACTCCTAACGGTGATTCCACTCTGCTTACATCCAGTCTTCTCTCCGTTGATTTGCCACATTTTTGTGTTTCTTCTCCATCGTTTTCCATTTTGTGTGCTATTCACTAAGTGAAATTACTCTATTTTATCATTTCGGTCACTTGATAAACATAGTTCAATATCATATAAATAAAGCTAGGTGTGTGTGTGTGTGTATTCACTTGGTCTTTGGATCACGTGTTGGACTCGTGATCGACAGCTATTTCCCTCCTGGAAGAGAGCTCAGAGCTTGTAGGTCCGATCTATGGGTAATGCTATGACACACACACACACCCCCAACTCCCCGCCCACGAGAGTTGGAGTAACACCCCTCAGCGCTGCGATACTGATATTATTTCAGCCCCGGGCGAGAGTCGAACCCGGACCTCCGTAGTGGCAGGCCAGAGCTCTAACCACAGCGCCATGAGAGGTGTGTGTGTGTGTGTGTGTGTGTGTGTGTGTGTGTGTGTGTGTGTGTGTGTGTGTGTGTGTGTGTGTGTGTGTGTGTGTGTGTGTGTGTGTGTGTGCGTGTGTGTGTGTGTGTGATTCATGGTCTTGGATCACGTGTTGGACTCGTGATCGACAGCTATTTCCTTCCCGGAAGAGAGCTCAGAGCTCGTATGACCGATCTATGGGTAATGCTGTGACCCTACACCTATACACACACCCAACTCCCCGCCTACGAGAGTTGGAGTAACGACTCGAAGCGCAGCGATACTGAAATCATTTCAGCCCTGGGCAGGATTCGAGCGCGGACCGCCGTAGTGACAGTCGGGGACTCTACCAACTGCACCACCGAGTCGTGTGTGTGTGTGTGTGTGTGTGTGTGTGTGTGTGTGTGTGTGTGTGTGTGTGTGTGTGTGTGTGTGTGTGTGTGTGTGTGTGTGTGTGTGTGTGTGTGTGTGTGTGTGTGTGTGTGTGTGTGTGTGACTTTGTGCGAAGACGTAGACACTGGTGCGTCGCTGACAAAAAAGTATCAGATTTAAATAATTTGGTGCATTCTATTAAATTCACAGTAGAGGTTGAAGAAAATATGTTACTATTTTTAGATGGTAAAAGTATCAGATTTAAATAATTTGGTGCACTCCATTAAATTCACAGTAGAGGTTGAAGAAAATAACATGTTACCATTTTTAGATGTAAATATTTACCGATGTGCAAGATATTTTAAATTTGACGTTTACAGGAAGCCGACCAATGACCTTTCGTACATTCATTTTTACTCGTATCACAGTCAAAAATCCAAGTTGTCAGTTTTTTCTTCAATGTTCCTGAGAGATTATAGAATTTGTTCCCCTGAGTTCTTGGATCAAGAAATACAATTCATCTATGACATTGGAGAAAATTTAAAATATCCAAAACATCTTATTGATAAAACAAAAATCAAAGCTAGGAAATGTTTCCTTAATACTTCGCAGGTCAAACCATTTAATTATAAAAATATGTTAACAATTCCGTACCACGAAAATTTAATCCATCTTCCTAGCATTTTTGAAAATTTGGTATCCAGATAGTATTCAAAAATAATAATAACATTAAGAGTCTGTTAATTAAAAATTCTCCAAGAAGTAAAGAAGGATGTATTTATAACATACCATGTAAAAAAATTATTTTATTTACATAGGCCAAACAGGCAAAGGCTTAGAAAAAAGAATAGGCCAACATAAATATAGTATTAGAACGGGGCAAGTGTCCAGTGGATTATTTGTCCACCAAAGGGATTATGGTCATGATATTGACTGGGGAAATTCTAAAATAATTACTTCTTGTAATAATATTATAGAAAGAAATATTATTGAATCTTATTTTATAAAAAGAAATTTTGGAAATAACATGAACTTGAGTTTGGACAATTTTATTATTGACAAAATTGTGTGTGATAAAATGTAACGTGGGACCTCTCCGAGTATCCTTGTCTTCTTATGTATTTATTGTTTCTTTCTGTATTGCTTTTTTGTACCTTTGAAAATGTCTAAATAGACGAAAACGTTCGGTATCTGTTTTTTTTTCAATTTCCCGGTGGTTTCTGCAAAAATAGTTTATCACGTGTGTTTTGTGATTTCTTTGTATATACATACATATATATATATATATATATATATATATATATATATATATATATATATATATGTATATATATATATATATATATACCCAGAGCCTTTCCCCCATAACAAGGTAAGTAGCCAAATCAAACGCATTTACTTACTCCCACTGATTTCATTCCTCTCCACTACCCTTTCCTCCCCCTTATCTTAGCTCCTCGTGCATGATGGGTCATCCCTGTATCCCACCCACTGCCCTGGGTCAGAAGCAATGTAGCAAGACATAATACATTCACAGTAAGGCCGCTTCACTTAATCGGTGACCCCAGCCTCGTCTCCGTCCCCTCATGCAGAAAAAGAGAAGACGGGGAGAAGTCCCCTTGGGCTGCGTCAAAATATCATTCACACGTAAAAATCCTACCGCCCCCCATCCCTCCCTACTTTGCATAACAGAGTCATCTCTACTCACCCCTATCTCCTGCCTTTTTTCTTCCTTGGTCAATATACACTCCTCTCTTGCTCAACGCTCCCTTCACCCCATCCATCCATCTCATCATCGGTCGTCCCCTCAAATTCACTCCCCCCACCTCTGCCTTCCACACCTCTTTTACTAATCTTTCTCCACTCATTCTTTCCATGTGTCCAAACTTTCCCAATAGTTATGGATAAAAAGGTCTCTTGTCGGCATGCTCTTTCTTTTCAATCCTTTTTCATCAGCCCTATCTGTCATCTCCTTTTCCACTCCCGCTCTACTATTCACCTTCTCGTTTCTCACTCTATCCAACCTGGTAACCCCTCCCATACTTCTCCGATACTTCATCTCAAACACATTCATACTTTTCCTCTCTGCTTCTCTGAAAGTCCACGTTTCTACCCCATACAAATCCGTCGCACAATTATCTCTTCATACAATTTCCTTTTTGCATCCATTCCCAGATGCCTATTTCTCATGACACTTTTTAATCCCCAAAACATTTACTTGTTTCTCTTAATCTACAATTTACCTCTACCTACACTCCTCCCTTTCCCGCCACATACTTCTCTCCTTTCACTTACTTCCAACTCACTCCATTCCCCTCCCCTTGTATATTTCATCACTTTGCATCACCCATATTTACTTTTAATTTTCTCTTATCGCAGACCTTCCCAAACTCCGTCACTAACCCCTTTAATCACCCCTCTTTGCTGTGTCGTCAGCAAACAACAGCTCGCACACCTCCCACTTTTCTACACTTCCTTTAAATATCTCCAGTTCCCTGCCCATTACCCTCACCTTTACCTCCCGCACCACCCCATCCATGTACACACTGAACAGCCATGGCGACGTGACGGGTGCACGACACTTGGTCGAAAGACAATTGGTGGAATGGGACAATTCGTCGACACGACGTTTCGTCGAACGTGACATTTCGTCGACACGTAAAAAATTGTACTTTTGGTGTTATATTTCTAAAATATTTGGTAATATTTGTGCTCTGTGTGAAATTTCCGATCATTTGATGTATTACTCAACATAATTGAATTACCAGGCTCAGAGTTATAAATGTTTGAAGTTTTAGACAATAGCACTTTTCGCCGACACCTTACTTTGTCGCCATTTGAGCCATCTTGATTACCTAGATCAGCAGTAGATCATTACCAGAGCCAGCCTATTCTCCAAGCAGATCAGCAGATTTTCTTGGAAGGATCAGCAATGGAGTGTAAAATTTGATTGGATATTTGCAATTTATTTCTCAACTTCAAACAATATTGTGACATAAAAGTCAAAATAATAAATTGCATACAATATATTTCAGAATAGTACACAATTTCAACAATAATTTCAACCAATGTAAGACAGTGAATTGCAGTACAATAAAAACAATAACAATTTGAATTGCAAACACTAAAAACAATTGCAAACAAAGTACAAAAACAATTATTGCACATAACCAATGTTGTACGCAAGGCCCCGAAGGTAATCGAGGGTAGACCTCTCAGCGTACTGGTTCACAATGTTAGCAATACGGTTCTTGTGCAGGCGCATTTTCTTGCTCAGGATCGTCGCCGGCAAGTAGCTTCTGGATCAAGGTCTCAGTGTGGCACTGCTCACTACACAAACTCTGGATAAATTCAAACAAGTTCGGGTGGGCCTTTCCGATACAGTTTTTCATCCTGCGATGCCAACCTTCCAGCGCGTTTGTTGTTTTGGGCTCATCAGCTAGTGTCCGGTCATACACACTCCAGATATTGGAAGCAAACTTGGGAGGATGACGCGTTAGTCTGAGTTGCAGGCAATTACCATCAGCACGATACGAGCCAACGTAGGTGTTCTCAAAGTATCCCAGCATGTCTGGCAGTTCATCGGGCAAATGTCCTTTGAGCTCCTCAAACACGCGATCCACGTCTGCAGCTGGAACGTACGCCATGGCGGAGATCATTCGACAGTTCAGAGCGAACTCCTCATCTGTCGAGTAGCGTTGTTTGAATCCCAGAGTCACGAGGTGACGATAGTTCGCCTGACAGAGGTGGAAGAAGCAGCCCTCAGCCTCAACATTCAGGATGTCTGTGGCCGCCGCAGTGTCGCCAATCACTGAATAAATGGTGGCATAACAAGTCCTAAATACTCCTTTTAATTCATTTGATATTGTAACTTTTTCTCGTGAAATGTCATCTAAACTACTCTAGCATTCTTTTGAAGGAAATAATCATTCTTAAGCAGAACTCTAGTTTTTTAACCTGGCCCTTCCCCATAGGCGTCACAATATATATATATATATATGTATATATATATATGTATATATATATACATATATATATATGTATATATACATATATATATGTATATATATACATATATATATACATATATATATATACATATATATATACATGATTAGTACTTTGAATAAAGATATAGTCTTAAGAAAAGGTACACAAATAGGATTTTTTCAACCCTGTACAAGACCTATTAAGATCTTAAATTAGGGTACTGAGGTGGAATCACCAATTTCATCAATCTGTTCGATTCAGGAAGAAACAGATTTGGGGGAGAAATACGAGTCAATTAGAACCTACTAGTTGTCTTAAGTTGAATGAAAGCTTAGTTACATTGCTCTTGAAACACAATAAGGCAATTGCTTTCCCGGGGGATGCCTTGGGCAAAACAACTGTTTTAAAACACCAGATCAAATTAAAAACAGGGACTCCACTTATTCATATACCTGCCTATAGTTTACCACATTCCAAGCTAGCCATTGTGGATAAATTGATCACTGAAATGTTATCGCAGGATATTATCAAACCTAGTCAAAGTTAATGGAATTTCCCCTTGATTATGGTGCCAAAATCAGATGATACCATGCGTCCTGTTATTGACTATAGGGAATTAAATAGACTATACCCGATAGATTACCGTTACCGGTAATAGCAGATATCCTTCATAGTTTAGGAACCGAGAATAGGTATTTTAGCACTACAGATATCAAAGCTGCGTTCTGGCAGATCGAGTTACATGAAGATCCACAGGGTTATGCAGCTTTTCCTACAACAACGGGACACTATGTGTTCAAACGAATGCCATTTGGGTTAAGTAATAGTCCATTAACTTATATGAGATTAATGAATACAGTTCTTGATGGGTTGTTAGGAAACACTGCCAATGTATTCCTAGATAAAAAAAAATCTCGAACAGCGGCTGAGCACTTTGAATAATTAGATTTGGTATTCTCAATACTAGTTGAAGCAGTATTGAAAGTGAAACTTGAAAAATGTAAATTTTTGCAGAACTATTTATTTGGGACATAAAATATACAAAAAGTAGAAGCATAAAGAGCTATCCAGTTCTGGACAATGTAGAAAAAGTTAGAAGTTTCTTGGGATTGACAGGGTATCATAGGAAATTTATCAAGGGATATGCATAGCTAATCCATTAAGTTCTTTGTTGAGGAAAGCTTCAAAGTTCATTTGGGAACCTGCACAACAAACTTTTGACAAGTTGAAAGATAAATTTACTAGTTCTTCAGTTCTCATATTTCCTGATTATGATAAGGAGTTCGTTCTTTGTGCTAATGTATCTGATATAGGGTTAGGAGGTATACTAATGCAAGAAAGAAATGGAAATTTGAAATCGATAGCTTACACATCGAGACTTTGTAATAGCGCAGAAACTTCTCCATCACAGAAAGAGAAATCTTAGCAGTGATATATTCATTGGAAAGTTTTGGAGATACGATACTGGGATATCCAATCAGAATGTGGACTGATCATACAGTTATCCAGAATTTATTCAAACATAAGAATCTTGGGGGGAGATTAGCCAGGTGGTTTACTACACTTCAGTGTTATGAGGTTAAGTTTGAACATATTCCGGTTCGCAAGATACTTAGGAGTGAGGAAAACATACCTCAAGATACTTGATAATTTTTTTCTGGCCGGGAATGCGAAAAGACATCTCTAACTTCATCAGGACCTGTTACGTCTGCCAGGCGGCGGGTAAGCCAAATAGAAAAATTCCTAAAGCCCCACTTAAGCCCATTCCTATCAGTGAGGAACCCTTTGATAAAGTAGCAATAAATTGCGTGGAACAATTACCTAAACCAAAAAAGGGTAATGAATACATGTTAACTTTTGTCGATGTGGCTATCCGTTACCGGAGGCATTTCCTCTTAAATCAATTTGAGCTCAATCATTAAACCCTTATTGTCAATGTTTACTTCTAAAGGAATCCCTACATAAATTCAATCTGATCAAAAAAACAATTTTACTAGTTCTCTTTTCAACCAGGTCCTTACGGAGTTAGGGATAGAGCATGTTACATCCTTCACTTACCACCCGCAATCTCAAGGTGGAAAGGTACCATTAATAGCTGAAAGCCATGCTGCGCAAATATTGCTTAGATACAGGATCCAGTTGGGACTCTAATCTCGATTGGATTCTCTTCTCCATCAGAGAAGCTAACCATGAGGCCATGGGGTTCTCACCCTTTGAATTATTATACGGGCGATCCTTAAGAGGACCCTTGACCTTGTTCAAAGAACAATGGTTTAAGTCTAATCAGGAGAAAATGAATGTTCATTCATATATCCAGAATTTGAGAAGTAAATTGCAGGAGGTGAGAACCTTGTCCAAGGCCCATTTTTCCCAGTTCCAGAAAAGGAGTAAGTTGGAGTATGATAGAACCTCCAAAATAAGAACTTTCAAGGTAGGAGATATGGTGTTAGCCTTTCTCCCTCTATCAACTAACCCTTTTCATAAAAAGTTCTTTGGTCCATATAAGACCATAAAACAACAATGACCTTTGAATTACATAATTGAAACTCCTGACAGAAGGAAAAAAGAGCAGCTGGTACACATAAATCTTATCAAACGTTACCTTTCCAGATCACCAGAGGAGGATACCAAGACCGTGCCCATATCTATTGCGAATCCTATAACATTGCCGAAGGACGAAGGCACCCCAACTACAGATTTCCCCCTGCCCAACAGTGCCTTCTTCAATAGAGAAACATTACACCACCTGGATAAGTATCTCTCTGGGCTTCACCCAACTCAAAAAACTCAATTAATCAGTGTCATAAAACGGTTTCCAGAAATTACCCTAGACCACCAAGGCTTATGCAATGTTTTTCAACATAATATTGAGTTAAAAGATCCAAATCAAGTTCCTATTAGACAGCGTCCATATCCCCTAAACCCCGAAAAGACTGAAATCCTTAGAAAAGAAGTCCAGTATCTCCTAGATCATGGTTTGGCAAAACCTAATCATTCCCCTTGGGCTTCACCCTGCCTTTTCATACCAAAGGCAGATAATTAATTTCGTATGTGTACGGACTATCGTAAGATAAATAATGTCACCGTCCGGGATGCATACACATTGCCCCTTATTGAACAGTTACTAGAAATGATTGGTGATGCCCCTTTCATATCTACCATAGACTTGCTAAAAGGCTATTATCAAGTAACTTTAACCCAAGAAGCAAAAGCCATATCTGCCTTCGTAACCCCTTTTGGTCTGTACAAAAACAGAGTGATGGCGTTTGGACTTACTAATGACCCTGCTACCTTCCAGAGGTTAATTAATGCTGTCATCCAAGGTCTACCTGGAGTATGAGCATATCTCGACGATGTGGTGCTGGTAGCTGACAACTGGGAAGACCACTTGGCCCGACTAGATGGTCTATTCCATCGTCTGGAGGGGGCGGGCTTGGTGATCAACTTGCAGAAGTCCGTTTTTGCTCGAGGGACCGTGACTTACCTAGGCCACACCGTAGGTGGTGGTTCGGTGCGGCCCAAGAAAGCCAACGTGGAAGCGATTCTAGCCTTCCCTACACCAAGGACAAGGAAGGAGGTGATGAGGTCCTTTGGAATGACCGGATATTATCGCCGCTTCTGCAAGAACTTCTCCACCGTCGCGGCTCCCCTTACCGACCTGACCAGCTCAGCCAAATCCTTCCAGTGGTCCCCATCCTGCCAGACATCATTCGAGAACATCAAATCGTTCCTGACTTCCGAACTGGTGCTCAAGACTCCTAACTACAATATACCATTCCACCTGCAAATCGATGCCAATGGAGTTGGAGTGGGGGCAGTGTTGCTACAACCTGATCTTACCTCCACCATTCTCCATCCTGTGGCCTTAAGAACATATAAGAATGAAGGAGACTGCAAGAGACCATAAGGCCTACACTAGGCAGCTCCGTATCCATCACCACCTGTCATCCCCATCCATAAAGTTGTCTAATCGTTTCTTAAAACAACTGATAGTTTCAGCGCTTCCTACATGGTTAATAAGTTTATTCCATTCGTCGACCACCCTATTAGTAAACCAATTCTTGCCTATTTCCTTTTTAAATCTAAATTTCTCCAGTTTATAACTATTACTGCGAGTCCTGCCTTGTTGTTTTAATATGATGACCTTGTTTGCATCACCCTTGTCAAAGCCTTTGATGCACTTGAACACCTCTATTAGATCACCCCGCACTCTGCGTCTTTCCAGAGAGTGTAAGTTAAGGTGACTAAGCCTCTCTTCGTAAGGCAAATTTCTGAGTCCATGTATCATTTTGGTCATTCTTCTCTGTACTGATTCTAGCAAATTGATGTCCATTCTGTAGGACGGAGACCAAAACTGTACCGCCTTCTTCTCAGCAAAGCTCAACAAACATCAAGAGAGCTATTCCATCATAGAGAAGGAAGCCCTATCCCTCGTCCTGGCAATCAAGAATTTTCGGTGTTACCTCCAGTCATCATCAGCACCCATCAAGATATTCACTGACCATAACCCTCTCGCTGTTCACTCGCATGTTCTTTTCCCGGTCCAGTCGCATGATGAATTTGACATCTAGAATCCCTTCGTTTTTCATTTCTTCGAGGATGTTAGACACGTCCATGGTCATCAAATCTCTGCAGTGGATTATTCCTCTGCAGGAGTTGAGTGACCTAGGGAGGGAGACAACAACATCAAAGGTATGAAACTTCTTGTCCTTAAGTCGCATATAGCTTTCCCAGAGATGGTGGTAACTTGGATATCTCCGCTTCTAAGTTTCCTAATCTGGTTCATATCATCAGTATGAGAAGACAGACATTTCTTAAGAATAAAGGGATTGAGTTCAGGTTATCGGGTTTGGTCAGTGGAGAAAAACGTGCCTAGCCTTTTCCGGGTCGATATTAGGGTCGTCAGGGGAAGTGTTTTTCGTTTGCAGAGGTGGAGTTGAAGACTCCATTCTGCACGTCAGGGTGGGGGACAAGCCCCCTGGTACACAAGAAATGTGCTCAGAAGATCCAAAGGGGACAATACTGTACGGGTCACAGTTCCTTGGCGACTGGTGACAGCCGCTTGGAATGACACGCTGTGTGCCCAGTGGGGACGGGGTCTACACTACTCTAAACTACGACAGATTGTTACTAGATTTCGCTGGGCCAGACGATCGAGGAGTCTCACGAGCCAGCAAGGACTCGTGCGGATCTCGGAGTGCTACGAAGAGACCGAAAGGTCAAGGAAAGAGCTGGGAAATGCCCAGAAGTGGGTGGCAGTGTCAACTGCCAAGATGAAAGCCATCCAACGTAACGTTGGATTATAAGAACTAGTCAACTCTAGAGAGTAGCCCTAGTAAGTATGACTGTCCTGTCCTCGTGCAAGTACCGACTGTCTACTGCCAATTGCTGCTGACGTCTGTATGTGTGTCTTGCCGGTTGGGGAGGAGGGGTATATATACCCAAAAACTGCCAACCTGGGCGCTTCGCGCATTCGCAGTCCTCCCCGAGCTCCGAATCACGAATGAAACCGGCTCGCTTGTTGGGTTCATACGTAAAAAAGCAGTCTCGATTAAGTGGGGAGCTTAACGACTACTAGCGCAGCGATGACGAATTGCGTTGTTACTGGTCGTCACACTATATATGGAGTCTTACATCGCGCTTCAGGAGGCATTTGGCAGGAGATTTTAGGATCAAGATTTGCATCTGGATCAACCGGCAAAAACGGGAGAAATGGTCAGAGGCATATTTGTAGAGAAATGAAGAAAGACGGAAAAAATCTTTAGTGAGAGATAAACTGAAATGAATATATGCAGTATGAGAGAAAATTAGGCATTAAATATTTTTTTGTAGAAGAAAAAGCATGTGTACTGTATATGTTTGTGCACGTGGACGTGTTTTTTGTTAGTGTGAAGAATGTGTGTATTCGTATTTCCTATGAGAAATGAGTTTATTTCACTTCTCACGAGTAACAGTGAATATAATGATGGGCGATATTTCTCGTGTATACTGCTTAGGGGAGAGGCACAGAAAACAGTCTGTGCGGTGAGGTCTGGGTGTGATGTGTTGGATTAAGTGTTCGTGCCTGGCGTGAAGTCTTTCTAGATGCCTTGAGTGTAGTTTATGTTTGTGTTGGTTGAGTGGACGGGTGTTGGCAGCTTGGTGTAAAGATTCAGAGGTTCAGACGTCACTCCATTACAAACCCGTGATAAACCGGACTGCGGCATTCTGATCCATGTGGTGGGAATAGTCGTTTGTGGGGCATGTCATCTGGCTCAATCCTGGGGACTGCCACAGTAACGGTCTGACAAGTGCTAGGTACAATCGACGTTTAATGGGTAGTATTTACTTAATTGTAGTATAGAGGAAAGGAGCAACGTTCGTTGGGTCCTGTCTCCTATTCTCATATTTTTTAACATACCTTGTCTCAAATTAATGTACAGTTCCAACATCGGCCGGCCCCGGGGACTCGGCCGCGCGCACACCCAGCACAAGTATCGTATTGGCGTCCCTATGTTCTTTCTCAACTTAGCAAGAGAGGGAGAGGAGTCAAACTCCTGCTTCCCACTCTTCCTTCCTTGATCGAGCGCGCGCGCGCTCGACGACGAAGTCCCACCGTTCGCTGGCGTAGTCGCTCCGTCGCGCCCTGCTGCTGCTCTCGCATAGGCAGCACACACGACGGCGGAGGGCTATTCTGTCTTGGCGCAGACAAACCCTCCAGTCAGGGGAGAAGTCTCAATGGATCAAATTGTGACGGCTGCTCTACCAGGTACGACATCCCGGTTAGTACGTAAGTCGTCTTCAGACGGTTTAGCATGGTAGCACTGCATCTGGGCGTTGCAGCATTCGGAAAGGGACGGCCCTGGCCTTCCCTGAGGCCGCCGAGTTCTTCCCTTACATGGACTCGACAGGCCGCAGATGCGGCCCCTAATATCTTGCTTCCCAATGCAGGCCACACACTATATCGTTGCCTTGACCAGACGGCATTCTACCTTAGAGGCGTTCAGGCATAACCCCATGGATGGTAGCTTCGCACCACTGGCCACTCGACCAAGTACTCGTACTTGTACCAAATGTCCGAACCTGCGGTTTCTCTCGTATTGAGCAGGACTACTATCGCAACACACGAGTCAAAAGTAACGTAAAACTAACCTGTCTCGCGACAGTCTAAACCCAGCTCACGTTCTCTTTAAACGGGTGAACAATCCGATGCTTGGTGAATTCTACTTCACAATAATAGGAAGAGCCGACATCGAAGGATCAAAAAGCGACGTTGCTATGAACGCTTGGCCGCCACAAGCCAGTTATCCGTGGTAACTCTTCTGATGCCTCTTTCTTAAAAATTTTAAGCACGTGCCCGGTTCCCCTACAGACCCGACTGGCCCGACCCTCAGAGCCAATCCTTTTCCCGAAGTTACGAATCCAACTTGCCGACTTCCCTTACCTACATTATTCTATTGATTAGAGGCTATTCACCTTGGAGACCTGCTACGGATATGGGTACGGGCTCCCCAAAAAATTTGACCCCTTTCTCCGCTGCTTCAGGGACCGGCAAAAGATGGCGGTACTCAGGACGCCGCACGACCTACGACACTCTACGTGTTTGATAAGGCCCTCTAGCCTTGCAAGTAGCTACCAGGGCCAAGACCTCTTAAACAGAAAATAAAACTCTTCCTTGAACCGCGGCGAGCAGCAGCAGGTTTCCTCCTGTCGCCAGGGTGGAGGTTCAAGAATAAGAACCGGATTCCCTTTCGCCCATAACCTTCCGGCCGCATAAACCGCGTGCGAGCGAGTGCGGTTGGTCACACTCGCCCCCTCCAGGCACAGAGGAAGCGGCATGCCCAGGTACCGGGACCGCTACTGGCTCGGTGAGGGCGGACTTACGTCGCTTAAGTGGCACCAATTTAGAAGAAACACCCCGTCACCTTCCGCTGCCAACGCCGACGCCCCTTCCCCCGGCCAGAGCCAACTCGTTGTTCGGCACAGCGGGACTGTGGGAGGCGGATTTCTCCTTGGGCTTAGGATCGACTGCACCATGTTCAACTGATGTTCACATGGACCCTTTCTCCAGTTCAGCCCTCAAGGATCTCACTCGAGTATTTGCTACTACCACCAACATCTACAACAACGGTGGCTCCAGACCGGCTCGCGCCGGACTCCTTCTACGCTTACAACTGCAACCCTCCTCGTCGGGGCTTCGAGACCCTGGTCGGCCGGTACTGCCCCGACGGTCAAGTATCGGGAAGACACTTGAGCACCATCTATTTTCAGGGCTAGTTGCTTCGGCAGGTGAGTTGTTACACACTCCTTAGCGGATTCCAACTTTCATGGCCACCGTCCTGCTGTCTATAGCAGCCAACACCTTTCATTGGATCTGATGAGCGTCCATTTAGGTCCCTTAACTCGACGTTTGGTTCATCCCACAGCGGCAGTTCTGCTTCCCAAAAATGGCCCACTAGGTACTCCAGATTCACTGTCGAGGCTTCAGTCAAGCAAACCCGACCTCTCATGCATTTAAAGTTTGAGAATAGGTTGAGGACGTTTCGTCACCATGACCTCTAATCATTTGCTTGATCAAGATCTCTTTAGTGAGCACCAGCTATCCTGAGGGAAGCTTCGGAGGGAACCAGCTACTAGATGGCTCGATTAGTCATTCGCCCCTATACCCGCTTGGCCTCCACAAGCCAGTTATCCCTGTGGTAGCTTTTCTGACACCTCTTGCTTAAGTTGCGGCCCGTATTCGTACTGAAAATCAGGATCAAGCATTTCCCCTTTTGCTCTACGCGAGGTTTCTGTCCTCGCTGAGCTAGTCTTAAGATACCTGCGTTATGGTTTGATAGATGTACCCCAGTCAAATTCCCCACTTAATAATGTCCTCGAAGCGGATCGCGGCCGACGCAAAGCCGGCCGCTTAAAGCTAGAAGAAGGTCCGCGGGGTCCGCTTCCGTCTCACCGAGTATGTAAAAAAAACGATGATAGTGGTGGTATTCTACTGTCGGGTTTTACCCCCCTCCCACTTATGCTACACCTCTCATGTCTCTCTACAAAATCAGACTAGAGTAAAGCTCAACAGGGTCTTCTTTACCCGCTGTCTTGCAGACCCGTTCCCCTGCCTGTGAGTTTACTAGATAGATAGGGCCAGTGGGAATCTCTGTAATCCATTTATGCACATCACTTATTAGATGAAAAGGATTTTTTTTCTCCTGCTGGGCCCAGCCTCTCCCACTCTGAGGAGGCCGGAACACCAGAATGGGGGTGAGTCGGCCATAAAGGTTCTACTCTTTTTTTTTTTTTTTTTTTTTTTTTTTTTTTAAGAGGCTGAACAAATTGGGGCTGATCCTGAGCATCACTTAATCTTCAACAGAATACCTCAGAAAATGGTTTACTACAATAATCAGAGTACAAAAAAAGTCACTACCCCTCCACAAAAGCCAAACGAGCTACATAGAAGACAGATGACAGAAAAAATCAGGAGTTATACACAAAAGAGTGTGGATGGAATGAGAAGGTTGGGGACCGAGTACCCCGGAAGAAGTGCCAGAGCTGCTAGCGACCAGGGGTCGAGACCCATATACTTTCAGGTGACATGACACACCCTGCTGGTGGTTCTTCGCCAGGTTCTCCACAAAGAGACACCACCACGTACCACATTTAAAGCAAAGAATTTCATCTCACTTTCAGTTATACCAAGAGTTCGAAGCGTGTTGCAGGACTATCGGGCCACACAACCACGCCAGCTAAACATGGCCGTTGACACAATTATCCTGTTAACCCTCTCTGAACCCTCGGATTTGGATAACTCTAACTTCCTGGCAGTCCCCTCTTAAGGGAGTCTGTGTTGTAGTACCGTTTTTTTCAGTTAGTGAGCAGCACTCAAAAAGGTGGACCCAGCATCTGCGTGTTGATGACATCTCTTTCTTATTTGACCACCAGGCCAGGCTTCCTTAGCCCCGCAGGAACTCTAAGGTGGGGCTCAACAAGTATTTTATCAATGCCATTCCACCCAGATATCAATGAAGCCAGGCGACCAACAACAAAGTCATGGCGAGTGATCCTAGCTCTGTAGCCAGTGGGGCATACCTGCAGGACGTGCCCAGGCATCTCCTTGATAGGCACAGCTTCACTGCATCAATGTACATACTCCCGGGTAGCAACGTGGTCCCATTGGACACCCAGGAGTGTACCTTAGGTTTAGTACCCGACTCCCTCAGGCCAGCTCTATCGACTGAGTTGCAAAGTCAGCTAGTCCAGTAAGCAATGGCCTCTTTCTTGCTCCAGACAAGAGTGACCTGATAGCTCGTGCTACCAAGGAATCTGTCCCAGTGCTGGGTGAAGAACAGTTTTCACCAAGGCTTCTATTACTGGGTCTTCTGAAAGCATGAGTCTACTGAAGCAGTTACCTTGAAGATGCAGGACTGCCATCCTTAGGCACATCAGTCTCAGACCTCCGGCTGACACTAGTGCATTAAAATATCCTAGTATTACATCGCTAGGGAGCCTTAACCAGTTCCTCACTGTCCTCCTTAAGGCTCGATCCCAAACCTCGAATTGGGTCAGGGTAACCTTCCCCAAGACTAGACAATGAAGTCCAGGAAGATGGACTCTGAGTATATAAATTCTTTGCTGTGGCTTGAAAGGAGCCCTTGATAAGTATTCTTGGGGCTCATCAAGGATAGTTGCGCTACTCTTCACAATGTCTCTAGCCACGACGAGAACCCCCATATAATTAGAAGTAACCCCAATATCCATGGCCTTGATGGGTACGTCACCGATAAGATGGTGGGTCAGCTCTCATTGACAGTCCTATTCCTCTTCCCATCAACAAGTAGCACCAAAGGGACATATTTGGCCAGGTTGAGAGAGAGTCTTGCCGTCTGCAAAGTGCCCTCGATCCTCTTAAGCTGGGAGCTGGCCCAGCTGGTGTCTGCATGGTGATAGTGAGGTCGTCAGTGAAGGTGAGATGAGAAATGCGCTGATCTTCAATCATAGCGTGGAGCTCAGGGTATAGTTCAGAGACCACCTCATCCATCACTGCGTTAAAACAGTGGTGAGAGAGGGTCTCTTTGCTTAACTCCCGCTAACGATGTAATTTTCATGCCCAGTACATCCAGCTTCATTTCGGCAAGTGAAGACTGAATATACTAGGCAATCAGATAGTAAACTCCCAACCACTTCATGACCCTCACTACAGTCTCATGGGACACTGTGTCGAAGGCCTTCTGCACATCTAGGAAGGCCATGCATAAAGGGGTGTACCCTTATCTTGCCTCAGAGTTGAGCCCCAAAACCAAGCAGCCATCTACCAGCCAAAAATCCATCTGACACTCACTGATTGGCTGAGTCCATCACGAAGCAAGTATTTTGTGCAAGGTGCACACAACCAAGCAGTGGCAGATCCAGAAAATAATGGGGGGGGGGGTGAACTATGTATGAGTGAGTGGGAAGTGAGCGATAGCGAGCAAAGCGACCCGAATCAGCTAGGGGATTTGAAATGTGAACAATTTTAGAAGCATTTTGAAGCTATTTCCAAAGGTATATTGAGGAAATGGTCAATAAATTAGATTGCAATGGTAAAAAACTTTATACACACACATATACATGGGGGGTGGGGGGTTGGGGTGGGGCTTCAACCCCTTCAGCCCCCCCACGGATCCACCAGTGCAACCAAGGAAGCCACCGCGAAAGGCCGAAAGTCTACCAGGTTGGTCAATCCTTGCACCTTGGGCAACAGCGTCACACGCGCCAATATCGGGTATAGCAGCATATGAACAGCCACGATTCAAAGATTGTACATCGCCAACAGAAAGTTTGGGTCTGTATGGTATAAGGAGTCCTTTTTGACCCCATCAGAACCCTGGGTGGACTCCTTGGTCTTCCGGATGATATGGAGGACTATGTCAGCTGTTATTGGTGAAATAATTTCGGGTATCTTCTAGCAGACTGGCATCACCTGCCTAGCATCAGGTTTGCTGGCCTCCTCAAAAATGGAGGTCCAGAATGCAAGAGAATCCTAAAGGGAGGGGGGGGATGTTGGCCGATTTTCCCTGTCTATGGAAAGACTAGAGTTAGCAGCCTGCTTCCTGTTGGACTTGCACAGTCTTTAAACTCGTCAGTACTCCAGCATCCCAGCTTTCCTTCAAGAGGGGCTTCTGCTTTCTGGGTCAGGGTTGGGTTGAAGATCTTGTATTCCTTCCTTTCAATGTGGCATGCAATGCCTCAAAAAGGCTGCTGCATGCTCCTCAAGAAACCCTTTGGCTTCTTCCCCTCTCTCTAGGGCCACCAAGGCAGCCCAAATCCACCATTAAACGTTATGGTGGAATGTGATGCTGTCACAAGTAGATGCCCAATTTAGTTGACCAATAAGTGCTTGTAATTCATTTCTATTTCACCATGACTTTTGTAAGAAGAATTCACAACAATTTCCAGCAAACTCTCAATATAGATAAGTTGGTCTACACCAATAGAGAGCTCATCATCCCTTGACAAATTCACTCCAACATACCTGAAAAACAATTAGAATGAGAACCAACCTGAAATTACCCCTTAATTCAACAAATGATGTTCTGTTCAAACAAGTCCTCACCAGGTGTCACAAAGGCCATAGACATATTTCTTGAGTTTCCATAGTGAGCCATCAAAGAACTCTTTTGGCGGTTTGATGAAAACCTCTCAACTGATTTGCCTTGGAGAAAAGCAGCTTTTATGTCAATCGAGGGGTATGCCTATCTGTGTATTTACCTAGTTGTATTTTACAGGAAGAGAGCTATGCTCGTAGTGACCCGCTTTTGTATCTTTCAGCATCCAGCTTGATCTTAAATTCTTGTATAGTTTTTGCACTCACTGTTTCTTCATTCAGTTTGTTCCAGATATCTATCACTCTGTGTAGAAAGCTATTCTTTTGCAGATCTCTTCTGTAACTATTCTTTTTAAGTTTCTTCTCATGTCCTCTTGTTTTTCTTCTATCCTACTTTAGTAAGTCATCTCTATCAAGGACTTCTATCCCTTTCATAATTCTGTAGATGGTTACCAGGTCTCCTCTATCTCGTCTTGTTCCAGGGTTGGTAGTTCCAGTTTGTCCAATTTTTGTATGTCAATTTGGAGAGTGTTGTTGTCATCTTTGTCATTGTTCTTTGAATCATTTCTAATTTCTTTATGTTCTTTTTAGTACTAGGTGTCCATAGTGTCGGAGCATACTCCAATTTTGGTCTTATCAATGTAACTATTATTTTCTTTACCATTTCTTCATCCATGTAGTGAAAGCCCACTTTCATTGATCTAAATTGAAAGTTTCTCTGACTACTTTCTTCATATCTTTGTCTGGTGCCATGTCATTGGTGATAATTATTCCTAGGTCCTTTTCCAAGTTGACTTTTTTAAATTCCTTTGTACCAACTTTGTATTGTACCGATATTGTTTTTGCTTTTTCCAAATTCCATTATACTACATTTCTTGATGTTGAAATTCACTTCACTCTTCTGACTCTATTTCCAGATTTTGTCCAGGTCTTCTTGTAATGATTTGCAATCTTCCTCTGAACTTACTTTCTTTAGTAGTTTTGCATCATTTGCATCATCATCACAGAATTGGTAAAGAACAGTTTCAATGGAACAGCATAACAAAGGGATAGTTGTAGTACAAAAGTGTTAGGTTTTTATTTAGGCTTGCTTACAATAGGGCTCTTGGCGGGTGACTGACTACCCGCGCTTGGGGTAGTCTCTACGAGCGTGACTCGCAGTTGCCAGCTCTCACAATAAAAACTCCTACATCTCCCCCTCAAGATTGTGAGGGAAAAACAAAACAAATACCTTGACAATCTGATTACATTGAACAAGACAATATACTGTAAATGGCAATTCCAATGACATACAATATGAACAAAATTGAACAGCTAGATTATGTAGTCGTCCAGCCATCTCGGCCGAGACGTGTGCCTTTGAGGACGTTCCCTTCTCGGGGAAGCAGGCGGAGGCGTCCCCTGGGTCGGTGGTTGCGGCTCGGGTGAACCCCCGGGTGATAATGGCCCCCGTGGTGGCGCGGCCATTCTCAAATGGCCGCGGGTGCGCAGTGAGATGCGACCGCTTCCGTCCATCCTCACTGCATACTGGCGGTGTGGGTGGACTTCGACTACGGTACCAGACTTGCTCCATGCCTTAGAAGTCTGGTCTTGAACCCACACACGGGCTCCCGGCTGCAGGCGGCGCCGTCGACGTCGCTGGCCCGTGCTATTCTGTCGTATCTCTGCATGATGTTGCGCCATCTGAGTCTCCCTCTTCTCCAGGGTCCGCTGCCACTCACAATTGACTTTGTAGTTCTGTTTGGCCGTGGGGACTCCATCACGTAGCTGTCTGCCAGTTGTCAATTGTGCGGGGGATGCGTTTCCTTCTCGTAGCGGGGTGTTGAGGTATTGGAGGAGGGCAAGCGACACCTTGTCATTGTCCAGGCTGCCGCTGGTCCCTGTGTTGTCTCGCAGAATCCTCTTGGCTGTCTTCACGGCGGCCTCGGCTCGGCCGTTGGACTGAGGGTACTGAGCGGAGGAGAGGCGGGTCGTGACGCCCCATCTCCTGAGGAAAGCGGTCATTTCCCCGCTCACTAGGTTCGTACCTCCGTCAGTAGAGAGTTGTTCTGGGGCCCCCCATCTGGTGAAGTAGTGCCTTAGGTGCTTCATGATTTCGCTGGACGTGGCACCCGAGGGTAGGTGCGCAACTTCTAGCCAGCCAGTGAGTCGGTCGGCGTAGACTAGGTATGTTTGACCTACCAGCTGGAATAGGTCTGCCACCGTCTGCTGAAAGGGTTAATCGGGGGATGGGGTGAGAATGAGGGGCTCAGGTGGTTGTGACGGCGCGTTAGCATTGCAGGAGTTACATGTGCCCCTGTAATGCTGCAGGTCACCCTCCATTCCAGGCCAGTACACCGTCTGTCTGGCTCTTCTTAGCATGGAGTCGAGGCCCTGATGGCTGGCGTGAAGGCTAGCTGCCACTCGTTGTCGCAGAGCCTCAGGGATGACAAGCCGCACACATCCCTGATCATAGGTATAGGTGACTAGGCCACGGGACACGGCCAGTCTGTCTCGTACACCGTAGAAGGGCCGCAGGCAGGCGGGCTCCCGTGATCTGTGAGGCTCCCAGTCGCCGCTGCTCACTCTTAACACCAGTGACTGGTAGGTGTGGTCCTCAAGGGCCGTTTGCAGCACCATCTCTTCGTCGATGGTGGCGCACCCACTCAGGTCAAGGGCGGCTACAGTAGCTGCTGACATGGCTGCGGCGATAGCGACGTCTTGTTCTTCATCCATCTCGTCCGGATTAAACTTGGCCACGGGATACCTGGATAAGAAGTCGGCTGCCGCGTTGTGTTTCCCCGGCAGAAAGCGCATGGTGAACCTGTACTGCAGGGTCTGCTCCTTCAGACGAAACAGCCGTGGGTTGGTGATGTCCTTGAGGGCCTTGTCGCCAAAGAGCCTAACTAGGGGCCGGTGGTCTGTGGCGATAACCAGGTTGGGGCACCCCAGGAGGAAAAGCCGGGCTTTACGCAGGCACCACGCTACCGCCAAAGCTTCCCCCTCCACCGGTGCATATCCCGACTCGGCCGGGGTAAGGTGCCGGCTTCCGCATAATGCCAGGCGCCAGCCTCCCTTGCAGCAGTGTGGAGCAGTGGCTGGCGGGCATGAGCAGTACTGCTGCATCACCACGAACCCGATGCCGTCCTTGCACCAGTCCGTGATGGCGATGGTAGGTCGGGTCATGTCGTAGTATGCTAACCCCTGTTTGGCTAGCTGACAGATGATCTCTTTGGCTTGTGTGAATCTATTCTGGAGACACTCGTCCCAGTAGACAACCTTACCTGCTGGTTTTTTCAGCAGATCCCTGAAGGGCGCCATAAGAGGGGCAGTGGCTAGGAAGGGCGCCAGTTGGTTCACGAAGCCAAACCAGGAGCGCACGTTTGTGATGGACGGTTTTTCTGGCATCTTAAAGTCCCTGATGGCAGTAAGGCGCTCTGTAGTCGGTTTGTATGTGTCCCAATCCAAGTGGTAGCCAGCGAAGTCGACCTCCCTCTGGCAGAAGCGAAATTTCTCCGGCTTTAGTGTCACTCCAGCCTTGGCACATACTTCCAAAAAGTCGTAGGCATGCCAGAAGGCTTCTTCTATGCCTGCGTCATAGAGGAGTGTGTCGTCCACGCACTTGTATTTTCGCGGCAGGTCGATGATGGCGTCGTCGAATCTTTTGGTATATGCATCCCCCGCTGCGCAGTGTCCCATGGGCGTCCGGCAATACTGGTACCTGCCCCACGGTGTGATAAACGTAGTGAGGCGCCTGCTCTCCTCGTCCAATTCCACCTGGTGGAATCCCCAGTGCGCATCTGCCACGGTTTTGTAGGAGTGTGCCGGGACCCCAGAGGCCATGTCAAACGGGGCAGGGGTGTGGTGTCTCTCTCGTAGGCAGCATGCGTTGAGTTTCTGGAAGTCGACCGTGCGGCGCGGCTTGCCAGACTTTTTTGCCACCACGACCATCCTGGCACACCACTCTGTGGCCTCTCCCGCGGGGACAGGACGGATCACGCCTCTCTGGACGTCCTCATCCAGCTGTTGCTTGACCTCCGCTTCCCAATGTTTCGGGACGGGGGCGGGAGTGTGGCAGGCATAAGGGACAGCGTCGGGTGATAGATGGATATGATGAGGGGGCCCCGCCATGATCGGCAGCGGGTACCTGTCGGTGTCGAAGGACGATGTCGAGAAGTGGCCCAGCAGCCATTCCTGTAGCCTCGGCACGTTTTCCTCGAGAGGAGGGAAAGGCATGGTTGCTGGTCTGGGTGGCGGACCCCGGCTGTCGCTGCTCCCCCCGCCCACGCTCGCTATGGTCGGTAGTGGCGGATGCGGAAAGCCTTCGCGTACCAGGCCCAGATCCTTGCAGGCGGCGAGGGACAGATAGACCTGCCGCACAGACCGTACGAAATACACCTCCTGTTGGGTGGAGCGGCCAGGGATGCTAAAGTGGCAGGTTATGGTCCCCAAGGTTGGTAGGTTAATATTGGCGAGGTCGCGCAGGCCAGTGCGTCCCTTAAGTTGCCTGGGCGAGAGGCCCAGAGCTTTCAACAGCTTGGGTCCCGCTACACATACCTGCGCGCCTGTATCTGCGATGGCTGTGGTGGAGTGCTGTGTGTCGCCATCCGGCCCGGAGACGATGACTTGAAGCCGTGGCTGGCTCATCACCCCGGCGGTCGCTACCACAGCACTGGCCACAGCGTCCTTCTTCGCAGGCTTCTTACCCCCTTTGCACACTTTCTGGAAGTGGCCCAGCTTTCCACAAGCAAGACACGTGGCGTTTGCTGCCGGGCAAGCTGCCCTACCGGGCTGGTGTCGGTCACCGCAGTGCCAACAAGGGCGGTGGCGGGCTTTCCCGGGACCAGCAGCAGCGATGACGTCGTCGTCACTCGCAGCGTCGTGCATGACGTCACCCGCGGCAGCCTCGGGATGGCGGTTTGGCGGGAAATCATGCGCGTCCCTCTGAGCTGCTTCAAATGCCACACAGTAAGATCTGAGGCTGTCATCCTCTTTGAATTGAGCGTAGCACTGTAATACCTCGCGTCTTAGGGTTGGTTCACGCAACCCAGCAATGAGCTTTCGCACTAACATATATTCACTTAAACTCGCGTCACAGCTTGGGCACTGAAAAGCACAATCTAACACCATCTGGGAACACTTCGTGAAGTAATCGCCCACCGACTCCCCCGAGGCCTGCTTGACACTAAAGAAGTCCGACCACTGTACTGCCTGGTTCGCCGCACGCAACACTAATTTGCTGACGTTCTCCAGGGCCTCGGCAGCGGGAAGGGTGTCCCAACGAGCCTTGGGGAACCTGGCGTCGAGCGCCTTTTGGAGCCTTGGGGCACATAAAAGCCGGATGTAGCGCGCGGCGTCGCCGTCGCCGACAGCGTTGAGCTCGATCCAATCTTCCAAGGACCGACGCCATGACCTGAAGTCTGCTGTAGTCATGTCCAGGTCGCACTTCTCCAACCCAGCTGTGCTAAGGGCCTTGCGGCTTGGTGTCCCCATCGCCGCCATGTTTCGCTGCAAAGCCGCTATGGCTCCCTGCTGGGACAGTAAGAGCGTCTGAGCCTGTGCTAGGAGGCCTTCTCCTTCCCTCCGTCTACCTGATGTGGCAGGGAGCCTAGGGCGTCTCGGGGTGGTCATCGTAGATGCGTAGGAAGGATTATCACTGCGCCATGTTAGGTTTTTATTTAGGCTTGCTTACAATAGGGCTCTTGGCGGGTGACTGACTACCCGCGCTTGGGGTAGTCTCTACGAGCGTGACTCGCAGTTGCCAGCTCTCACAATAAAAACTCCTACAAAAAGTAACATAATTTCTCTACAAGAGATTTTATCCTAACATAGAGAAATTAAGTGTGGCTCTAGTCTTTGGGGGCACCCCAAAACAGTCTCTAAAGCATTGGCTGCATACTACTGTGCAGTTAATACTGCACAATAACATGTAGTTAATACCCCAGTATAGGTTTTTCTAAAATGTGATTACTTTAAACTATATGCAATAAGTAATTAATACAAAATGTATTTTTTATAGATTTATTTAAAGAAAACTCACTCGAATGAAGGTATATTCATGGTGTAATAAAGGTCTTGATCATGGATGATATTGGTATAGGGAAGTGTGCAGTACTCCAGATGTGTGACAGGTCACTGACATGGGTCTGTAAACAAAGAATGGATGCATTCAGGAGCATATTTCATAATCAGCCTTGCACAATACTGTAAATATTTAATCTTATCATAGAAAAAATCCTGTGCATGGTGTTTTATGTACATTAAGTGTATGCATAGTTGATCTTAATATAGATTTCAGCTTGGGTTGTGTGTGCCATATGAGGGTTACAGTGAATGTATGTGTGATTTTATAGCATGTTTTTTTTTATAGTGAACATAAATATATTCAGTAAATAATACAAGAGTACTGCACATTTTTCAATGTCCTTGGTTTCTTGTGCTTTCCAACAACAAATAGTTTAAGTTTGTGTACAATGAAAACATTTACATTATTGGATTAGAAACAGAGAAGTAAAACAAGGTGGTGGAGTTATGTTCCTGACTAAGAAGGATATAAATGTGACTAATGTTACATATCGAAAGAATAGAGTGGAAATGATCATGATGGAAATAGAGGACAGGGACAAGAAGAGCAGGAAGTTTGTGGTAAATTATGTGCCTCCTAAAACGGCTTTGTGGGAAGAGAGAGAACACAAGAATATGTTAGAAGACACAAGGATGCCACTAAATAATATTATGGAAAATGGAGGAAGAATAATTATAATTGGTGACTTTAATTGTAAAGAAATCTGCTGGGAAGACATGACAGTGAAGGGTGGAGATGACCTATGGGGAAATGTACTATTTGATATGATTACAGAACATACAATGACACAATGGATACAAGAGAATACTAGGTATAAAAATGAGGAAGAACCATGAGACTAGACCTAATAATCACATCAGAGCCTGAAATAGTGGACAAGACACCACTAAGTAAAAGTGACCACATATTAGTAGAACTGGAACAAAATGAAGAAAAATACATGAGAAAAAACAAACAATATAGAAAGGGAAGAATGTATTGAAAAAAAAGTTTTGATAAAATGAGAAAAAATATTCAAACAGCAGATTGGAAAAAGATACACAAAGAGGAAACAACAGTAAAAGAGAAATGGAAAATTTTGACAATTTATAAGGAGTGGAAAAGTATATTCCAAGACAAAAACAAGAAAAAGGATATGTAAAATTTTAGTACAACAAAAGATGTAGAGAGTTAAAAGATAAAAGGTATAAAGCATGGATAAAATGTAGGAAAGACAAAAAACCTGAAAGATGGAAAATATATAAGTACTGATTATAGAAATAAGTACAAGTGCGCAGAGAAGAAAAGAGAAAACATGAAAAGGATGTCATAGAAAAATGTAAAGATCAGCCAAAACTATTTTATAGATTTGTAAACAACAAACTGAAAAATTAACAAGAATTCGTGAAACTACGACAAGGAGGAATAGAATACACAGAGGAAATCGAAATGGCAGAAATTATGAACAAGCATTTTAAATCAGTGTTTACGTGGGAGAACATACAACTGAGAGATGATGAGTGGGAGGGGAAAGTTCCCCCTATGAAAGAAATAGAAGTAACAAAGAATGAAATAAGGAATCACTTAAGTAATCTCGATATCAGAAAATCGCATGGTCCGGATGAAATGGCAAACTGGATTTAGAGAGAATGCAGGGACGAACTAACAGACAAAATACATAATCTAATAAGCAGTTCACTGAAGTAAGGAGCAGTTCCAGAAGATTGGTAAAGAGCAAATATAGTAGCAATATATAAGGGGGGAAACAAAGACCCTACAAACTATAGACCAGTCTCTCTTAAAAGTACAGTAGCAAAACTTTGTGAAAGAATTATCAAAATTAGATGGGTAAAGCATTTGGAAAAAAAAAACAATGTACTAAATCTGAGGCAGTTTGGATTTAGAGAAGGAAGATCATGTATTTACCTAATTGTATTATATGGGAAGGGGAGCTATGCTTGTGGTGTCCAGTCTTCATATCTCGTTTTGTTTAGACTACTTTTAAATTCGTGTATTGTTTTTGCACACACCACTTTCTCATCTAGTTCCAAATATCTATCACCCTGTGGGGAAAGCTGTTCTTTTTCAGGTCTCTTCTATAACTGTCCTTCTTGATTTTCTTCCTGTGTCATCTTGTATTTCAGCTATCCCATTTCATTAGATCCTCTCTATCAATAGTTTATATGCTTTTCATGATTCTATATATAGTTATCAAATCTCCTCTCTTCTTTGTTCTAATGTCTGTAGTTCAAGTTTTGCTAGTCTCTCTTCATATAATAGTTCTGAGTGTTGGTGCCTGTTTTGTAATTGCTCTTTGTATTCTTCCAAGTTTTGTTATACATTTTTTTGTATTTGGTGACCACGTCGTCGCTGCATACTCCAATCTTGGTCTTATCAAAGTGACTAGTATTTTCTTCACCATTTCTTCATTCAGGTATGTAAATGCCACTTTGATTGTTCTTATCAAATTATAAGATTCTCCAAAAATCTTGTTTATATGTTTCTCAGGGGACATTTTATTCATAATAATGACTCCCAGGTCCTTCTCATTTGTTTTACTTTTTTTATTTCTTCCTCTCCCAATTTATATGATCCCACTATTCTTTTTTTGCTTCCTCCAAATTCCATTATACTGCACTTCTTAATATTGAATTCCATCTCCCACTTCCTACTCCATTCCCATACTTTGTTGAGATCACTCTGTAGCGACTCACAATCTTCAGAGTTAACTTTTTTCAACAATTTTGTATCGTCCGCAAAGAAGCTCATATAACTTTCAATTCCTTTATCCATATCATGAATATATATACCAAACATTATTGGGGCCAGAACCGTTCCTTGTGGAACTCCACTTATCACTTCATCCCAATTAGAAAATTTGTCTCTTATCACCACTCTCATTTTTCTTTCATGCAGGAAGTCTTCCATCCATTTCAGCAGTTTGCCCTGTATTCCTCCTGCAGTTTCTAATTTCTTTAGCAATGTCTTATGTGGCACCTTATCAAAAGCTTTTTTCAGGTCTAGAAAGGCACAATCAGCCCATCCATCTCTTTCTTGTATTACATCTATTAACCTTGAATAGAAACACATTAGGTTTGTGACGCATGATCGTCCTTGTCTAAATCCAATTTGTCTTGGGTTTAGTATGTTGCTGTTTTTTTCCAAATGCCTTACCCATCTAGTTTTGATGATTCTTTCACAAATTTTTGCTATCGTACTTGTAAGAGAGACCAGTCTATAGTTAGTAGGGTCTTCCTTGTTTCCTTTATATATTGGTACTATATTTGCGCTTTTCTAATCTTCTGGAACTTTTCCTTCTTTCAATGAACTGTTTATCAGACTATGTATTTTGTCTGTTAGTTCATTCCTGCACTCTCTCAAAATCCAGTTTGCCATTTCATCTGGTCCATGCGATTTTCATTCCTTGTTACTTCTATCTCTTTCATAGGGGGGACTTTCTCCTCCCACTCGATATCTCTATGTTTGTATGTTCTCCCTCGTAAACACAGATTTAAAATGCTTGTTCATAATTTCTGACATTTCTATTTCCTGTGTATTCAACTCCTTGTCGTAGTTTCTCCAACTCCTGCCTGTTTTTCAGTTTGTTGTTTACAAATCTGTAAAATAGTTTTGGTTGACCTTTACATTTTTCTATGACATCTTTTTCATATTTTTCATATTTTCTCTTTTCTTCTCTGCACACTTGTACATATTCATTTCTATAACTAGTATATATTTTTCATTTTTCAGGTCTTTTGTCTTTTTTTCATTTTATCCAAGCTTTATCCCTTCTGTCTTTTAGCTCCTTACATCTTTTGCTGTACCAACACTTTACATATTCGTCTCGCTTTTGTCTTGGAACATACTTTTCCACTCCTATTTTATAAGTTTTTGTAAAAATAGTTCATTTCCCTTCTACTGTTGTTTCTTCCTTCTGTATCCTTTCCCAGTCTGCCTTTTGAAAGAATTCTCTTATCTTAGTACTACTAAAAAATTAATTGGATGGGTTCTTTGACTTTTGGGTGGTTTTGCAAAACGCCTCGCGCCCGTGTTGACGTGGTGATTTTGTAACGCATTAGCCGTGGCTTCTTCGGGTATAGCCGCTACTGTTTTACATGGAGGAAGAACCGCCCATAACATGTTCAAAATTCCGTTAATGAAATACAATGAAATACGAGCATGCAGCGTCAAGAAAAATACTGAGATGGCACGTCTTTTTGAGTTGACTTCTTTGATTGTCTGGGATGAAGCTGTAATGGCTAACAAAAATACAATGACCGCCCTCGATATTACTCTAAGAGACGCTTTAGGTGTTGACAAGTTCATGGGAGGAATAGTATTTGTATGTGCTGGAGATTTTAGACAAATTCTTCCTGTGGTCAGGGGAGGAGGAAAAAGTGAAGAATTGAATTGTTGTCTTAAATCAAGCTATTTCTGGGGAGAATTGAGTAAATTGGAATTGACAGAGAATGTGAGGCTATCAAAAACTGACATTCGGAACAAGAAGTTCGCCGAAGATTTACTGGATTTAGGAAAAGGAGAAATATTAGAATGTGGTGTAGTTGTGAAAGAAAGAGAGGAATTAGTAGAACGCGTATATGATGATTTCGAGGAAAATTTCCTGAACGTCTCATATTTTGAAAAACGAGCAATAATCTCTCCTACAAATGACGATGTGGACAGCATCAACAAGATGGTTTTCAAGAAATTTAAGGAAAATGAGGTTGTTTATCGAAGTGAGGACACTTCCGTGGATAACGAAATGGATATTCAAACGTCAGTTTACAATGCCCTCAATAGTCCATCTATTCCCCTTCATGAACTTAAACTGAAAGTCGGCGCTGTCATAATGGTTCTTAGGAATATTTGTCCACCTAGATTATGTAACGGAAAACGAATTCTTATAACAAATTTACAGAAGAATATAATAGTAGGGAAGATTTTGGTTGGTGCATACAGAGGCGAACAAGTTTTACTTCCCAGAGTAACATTAGAGTCAACAGATACATCCGTCATATTCAAGAGAAGACAATTTCCAGTGAGATTGTGCTACGCCATGACGATAAACAAATCCCAGGGGCAGACATTTGAACGTTGTGGTTTATTGCTTGATAGTGCCCAGTGTTTTGCTCATGGACAGCTATATGTTGCATGTTCACGGGTTACAAGCCACGATTCTCTCTTCGTTTACATTGGCTATAAAAAGGAAGGAGACGATTATGTCAGGAAGCCTGCACGCAACTACGTGTATAAAGAGCTTTTCTCCGGAGAAGGGTTTTATAAAGGTAATTTTGAAGACATCGTGGAAGAGACATATAAGAAAACGTCTAACGACGACGAAACAGAAGTCGAAATAGCAGAAGAACCTGATCAATCGATTACTGTAATACCAAAGTCCGCCTACAAAATCAGCGAAATAGACGCCATCAACATGATCATGCCTCCTGAGTCCAATTATGGGGAAGAAAACAGTGATTCTGGAGAATTTATTGAAATGATCCAGAGTATCAGAGGAAATGAAAGAGCAGAAAAAAGAATTTGAAAATGAAAAGAAAAGGAATAAGAAGATGAAGAGGATGGTGAAGGAGTTTTTGAAGGCTTTGAGTGACGACAGCGATGATGACGGAAAAATATTCGAAGACAGTGATGGAAGCGTCTACGACTCGGAAGAGGACTCAGATATTAAAGATGATGGCCCTTCAAGAAAGAAAATGGTGTACAAAATTGTATTTGATGTTAAATAAAACTATTTGTAAAGATCTATCATTTATTTGTAAAACCTTCATTAATACAAGAAAATTCAGGGACAGAGGGTATCTCAGGGGAAGTAGCCCCAATGGCGCGAAGCGCCCGCGAGCAAAGCGAGCAGCATCGGAGGCCAAGCACCCCTGGCGAAGCCAGGGCCGGCGAAGCCGGGTGCTTGTTTTATATAAAAAAAAAATCCATACATCAATCTTCCCTTTCTATATTGTTCATTTTTTCATGTATTTTTCCTCCTTTAGTTCCAGTTCAACCACTATGTGATCACTTTTACTTATTGGTGTCTTATATTCAATCTTGTCCACTATTTTGGGTTCTGATGTGATTATTAGGTCCAATATCGATGATGATTCTTCATTTCTATACCTAGTATTCTCTTGTATCCATTGCGTCATTGTATGTTCATAATCATATCAAGTAGTACACTTCCCCATAGGTCATCTCCACCTTTCACTGTCATCTCTTCCCAGCAGATTTCTTTACAATTAAAGTCACCCATTATAACTATTCTTCCTCCATCTTCCATTATTTCATTTAGTGTTATCCTTGTGTCTTCTAACATATTTTTGTGTTCTCTCTCTTCCCACGAAGCTGTTTTAGGAGGCACATAATTTACTACAAACTTCCTACTCCTCCAATCCTTGTCCTCCACTTCCACCATAATCATCTCTACTCTATTTTTTCCATATGTAACATTCCTCACATCTATATCCTTCTTGGTCAGGAACATAACTCCACCCCCTTGTTTTACCTCTCTGTTTCTAATCCAACAATTATATGCACCATGTCCTACACTGTTGGGTGGTAGTGGACCTTTCAATTTTGTCTCCACAATTCCCATTATGCCCGGTTCTTTTTCCTTCAGGTAATCATTCAGTTCGTTCAAGCCTGTTATAAAGCCATTTTTAATTTTCTGCTACTTCCATCGTGTTTTCTGTTTCCCTTCCGTTTTTTTCTGCTATGAACCATTTTCTCACTTTCATATTCACTACTCTCCAATAAAAATTTTTTTTATCTCTGTTCTTTTCTCATTTTTTTCCTTAGCTTCTTGTCTTTTTGCTTTCTCATCTTCTCTTTCCTCTTTATATCCATACCTGTTTAAATTGTTCACTGTTTGCTAGTTTCCCTGTTTTTGCCGAGATATTCTCTGCTGTTGTTTGTGACCTGAATTTGATCTTAATTAGTCTGGTCTTATCTGTATTGCATTTCCCTAGTCTATATATTTCTTTCCCTGTTTCTGTTCCATCTTCTTGAACTACTTCCAATATCTTATTTACTTTCTCCTTCTCCTTTATTCTTGTAGTCCAATTTGTATTATACTTCTCTTCCATCCCCAATATAATTATACATTTATTTTTATCTGCTAAGTCTCTCACTATATTCTCCTTCTCTCTCATTACTTTAATAACTGTGTCTTTAGTCTGATCTTTCATCTGTTGTGCCACTATATCCTTAAATACAATTTTGTTATTTTCTTGGACTTTTTTCCAACCCTGTACTTCTTTTGCTATGGACTCTTTATTCTCTTTATTATTCCTCTTTAATTCCTCATTCTCATCTTTTACTTCTTTTAACTGTCTTTTTAATTCTTCTATTTCTTTAGTTAGGGTTTGGTTCTCCTTCTTTAACTCTTCCAATTTATCAACTCTCTGCACAATCCGTGTAAGTTGACCAAACCTACTCTCCCAATGTTCGGTCATTTTCTCTAGTTTTTCTTCTAGACTTGCTAATCGGGGGAGGTTGGCATCCCCCCCCTCATTAAATCCATGGAAATTATTATTTTCACTTTCCATTGTGTTGTTCTTATCTATATTTCTAACCTTAATGCTTTTACTGATATTTTCGATTTCCCCTGCATCATCAGCAGACCTCTTGTTACATTTTTTCTGCTGTCAGGGGGAGCCCGTTCATCTCCCTCTTCATTTCCTTCCATTTCCCTCAGTAATCCCTCCCCTTCTCCCCTTTCATCACCTTCCCACTACACCACGAGCTTTCCCCTTCCCTACTAGTAAAAAAAGGTATTCCCTCATTGTTGAGATCCTCGAAAACTTCACTTCTTCTCCAGAGTTCCAATCTTCGCCGTGAATCAGTCTACATGTGTGTGCATGTGTCACAAACTTGATGTGTTTCTATTCAGGACTAATAGATGTAATACAGGACAGAGATGGATGGGCTGATTGTGCCTTTCTAGACTTCAAAAAAGCTTTTTATAAGGTGCCACATAAGATATTGCTAAAGAAATTAGAAACTGCATGAGGAATACAGGGCAAACTACTTAAGTGGATGGAAGACTTCTTGCATGAAAGGAAAATGAGAGTGGTGATAAGAGACAAACATTCCAATTGGGATGAGTGATTAGTGGAGTTCCACAAGGAAGAGTACTGGCCCCAATAATGCTTGCTATATATATATTAATGATATGGATAAAGGAATTGAAAGTTATATGAGCTTCTTTGCAGATGATGCAAAAATGTTAAAAAAAAAATGAACACTGAAGAAGATTGTGAATCACTGCAAAGCAATCTCAATAAAGTATGGGAATGGAGTAGGAAGTGGGAGATGGAATTCAACATTAAGAAGTGTAGTATAATGGAATTTGGAAGAAGCAAAAAAAGAATAGTGGGATCATATAAATTGGGAGAGGAAGAAATTAAAAAAGTGGAATAAGAGGACCTAGGAGTCATTATTATGAATATGTCCCCTAAGAAATATATAAACAAAATTTTTGGAGAAACTTATAATTTAATAAGATCAATCAAAGTGGCATTTACATACCTGGATGAAGAAATGGTGAAGAAAATACTAGTCACTTTGATAAGACCAAAATTGGAGTATGCAGCGACGATGTGGTCACCAAGTACAAAAAAAAAAAATGCATAACAAAACTTGAAAGAATACAAAGAGCAATTACGAAATTGGCACCAATGCTTTTAGAACTATCATATGAGAAGAGGCTGGCAAAACTTGAACTACAGACATTGGAGCAATGAAGAAAGAGAGGAGACTTGATAACTATTCATAGAATCATGAAAGGCATGGAAATTATTGATAAGAGAGGATCTAATAAAATGGGATGGTAGATACAAGAGGACATGGAAAGAAAATAAAAAAAGACAATTATAGAAGAGACCTGAAAAAAAACAGCTTTCCCCACAGGATTATATATACGTTTGGAACAGTTTAGATAATTTGGTGTGCAAAAACAATACACAAATTTAAAAACAGTCTATATAAAATGAGATATGAAGATGGGACACCACGAGCATGACTTTCTTTCTTTCTTTCTAGGTAAATACACACATAGTCGTAGCAAAAAAAAAAAAAAAAATTGTAACACATCATTGGCAATAAAAATCTTAACATAGAACATTCTGAAGGATGTCTATTTTTTTTTTTTTTTAGTGCTATAGCTGCTATTGAAGGATTTAACATCACCTCATGTTTTAACAGTTTATCCGTCCTTGCTGTCATCTTTCTTGGTGCTCCAGAGCCTGTTTTCCTTTTTTTTTTGGGGGGGGGGTGTGTGTCATGCCAGGTAGTAATGTCGCCACTGCATCCTGGACACAATAAATGACTTGTCTAGCCGTCTTCAGTTTGGTGGCTACATGAATCACAGACATGCCCTGATCTAACAGTGACAGCACAAGACTTTTCCTCCATGCTAAGCTTAATATGTCCCATTGTGTGCAGGTTGAATGGAATTATATGGCTGCAAAGATAGGGCTACAGTCAGGATTGGCACTAAGGGGAGTAGCCTACTATACAACCTCTCTACACAAGCACTCATGGTGCACTGAGACATGCCTGGGTGGTGTGGTGTAGCTACATGCCCATCAAGGCCACTGTACCAACACAAGCTCCCCCCGCTCTATGTTGGAACATCAAATAATATTGTATCACACAAATTCCATGTCACAATTTTTATTGCCAGCGATGTGTTACAATTTTTTGTTGCGACTTAATATATACACATATATATATATGTAAATATGTATATATGGAGGTGAGGTGGCAAAATGAAACGTTAAGGCTAGAGTATGGAGCTTTATTCAGAACCAGACGTTTCGACCTCTTGGGCCTTCCTCAGTGGACTGAATACAGAATAAGAATCAAAGTCCGTCAATAGCTTACATGGTGATCTGACGACCCTGTGTGACCTCACCCCGGTCACGTGTCCCCCCACACTCGCCGACCGCCAGTTGTGCGGACGTTTAAGCCCAGGACATAAACCCCTTACGAGAATTTGTGGTTTTCTCAGTGGCAATGTGTGCCGCCTCCAAAGCTTTCCTTTTCTTTTTTCCCATTTTCCTATGTAGAACATGGGCTTCCTTCCAGTTTGGCAAATGATTTTCTTCATCGATATGAACTACTAGGGCATTTGATGTTCTGTGATGTTTCACATCCCTCTTGTGTTCTTCTAATCTTCTGAAGAACACAAGAGGGATGTGAAACATCACAGAACATCAAATGCCCTAGTAGTTCATATCGATGAAGAAAATCATTTGCCAAACTGGAAGGAAGCCCACGTTCTACATAGGAAAATGGAAAAAAAAGAAAAGGAAAGCTTTGGAGGCGGCACACATTGCCACCGAGAAAACCATAAATTCTCGTAAGGGGTTTATGTCCTGGGCTCAAACGTCCGCACAACTGGCAGTCGGCGAGTGTGGGGTGACAACGTGACCGGGGTGAGGTCACACAGGGTCGTCAGATCACCATGTAAGCTGTTGATGGACTTTGATTCTTATTCTGTATTCAGTCCACTGAGGAAGGCCCAAGAGGTCAAAACGTCTGGTTCTGAATAAAGCTCCATACTCTAGCCTTAACGTTTCATTTTGCCACCTCACCTCCATATTTGTCTGTCTTTACATACATATGTATATATATATATATATTATATACATATATATATATATATATATATATATATTATATACATATATATATATATATATATATATATATATGTATACCGGGTGCAAGGGGTATTTGAGGACAAGTGTAGTAATAAATTAAAACAACTATAACTTAGTAGTAAGCAAACATATTTTAATGAAATTTTATGCACAAATTCTCAATAACCTTATTTATACATTTATTCTATAAATTCACCATCAGCTTCTATAATTGTTTCAATACGAGACTTAAATCTTTAACATGTCTGCACTAAGTGCAGGCATGTCAAAGCTATGTTATTATGAGGATGTTTAGTTTCTTTTTCAACAATGGTCTAGACATAGTAATCCATAGGATTTAAATCTGGTATGTTTGGAGGCCACATGTTTGGCATTACATTCATAAAGATTATCTGACATCCATTCTTGGGTCACTTGGGCTTTGTGAGAAGGTGCTGCATCCTGCTGAAAGATGTATGGTCTTCCATTGTGTACTTTATCTATCCAAGGCTTGACAACTGTTTTCAGCACTTCAGTGTATCCAGTAGCATTAACCCTAAGACCCTGTTGAAAGAAATGTGGTGGCATAACGTGACAACTCATAGCTAACAACTCCTAAAACCATCACAATTGCTGGTATTCAGTGTGCACCCTGGGAATCTTTCAAGGATCTGCACATAACCATCTATTATTCCTTCTGTTGAACTTTTGGTCTTGGTTGAAGTTCTTATAAAAAAAAGAAAAAAAAAAAAAGCATGCCATCCTTGTTTAGCAACTGCTTTGCACAGATTAAGTGGTTTTCCTGTGTTTTTGGAGACATGAACTGACCCCTCCTTAGCATATACGACTTGTATCGAATATACTCATGCACCATCAAAGATAGATGGACAAAATATCTGGAGAATGATATATTGAACCTGAGGCAATTTGGATTCAGACAGGAAAGATTATGTACAACTAATTTGATTTGTTTCTATTCAAGATTGATAGATATATTGCAAGAAAGGGATGGCTGGGCAGACTGTGCCTTCCTGGACCTACAAAAAGCATGTTAGTATGGCAAAGTAGCATGCAGTTGATACTTTAAGGTCTAAATGGGGCGCCCCTATGGACCGGAGCCACACATCATTTTGTTTGTGATAGAGGAAAACTCTATTCATAGAGAAATGATGACACTTTTATACTACGACTGTCCTTCCGTTATGCTGTCCCCCAACCCCTTGTTACTGTCCTGTACAATTTCTCTGAATATTAATTTCATTTTTTGCCTACCTACTCTGTGGTGGGGGCAAAAGAATACTGCCACCAAGTTTTTCCACTTGGATCGTAAGAGGCGAGAAAAAAGGGATGGGGATTGAGACCAGGCATCCTTCTCCTTGTAGCCCCACAGGGGACCTTCCTAAAAAAAGTAAAGGCATAAGAGGGTCTAGGAGTTTTCCAACCAGTACCCTAAGGTTTGGGTCTTTTAATGTGCGTGGATGTGGTACAGATGAGAGTAAAAGGGAAGAGATAGGCAGTATGTTTGTGAGAAGAAAGATAGATGTGTTGGCTTTGAGTGAAACTAAGTTGAGAGGGAAGGGCGAGTGTAAGTTTGGGAGTGTAAGTGGGAAGTTATCAGGAGTGAAGAGAGGGCGAGGGAGTGAAGGGGTGGCTATACTACTAAGTGAAGAGATAGGTAAACGTGTAGTGGAGTGGAAGGAGGTTTCCTCAAGGATAATGTGGATGAAGGTGAAACTGGGAAATTAGATGTGGGTTTTTGTAAGTGCATATGGGCCTGGTAGTGAGAAGAGTGTAGAAGAAAGGGAGGCTTTTTGGATAGATTTAAACGAGTGCATAGAGGGATTAGGGAGAAATGTCAATGTAATAGTACTGGGAGGCCTTTTGCATTCTTTCTAGTTTCCTTATATTCTTTTTAGTACTGGGTATCCATAGTGTCGCTGCATATTCCAGTTTTGATCTAATCAATGTGACTAATATTTTTTTTATCATTTCTTCATCCAAGTATTCAAATGCCACTTTCATAGACCTTGTGTGCTTACAGGTAGTGTGCCACTGACTGTGAGTAAGCACTCTCCAAGCAGATACAAGTCTTGGACATTAAATAGCATGAAGAAAATACATACATACATACATATACCAAGGCTTTTTCCCCCTTACAAGGGATGTAGCCAAAAAGGAAAAGGCATAAAATCATTCCCACCCATTACATCCCTGAATACACTCCACACCCCTCCACCCTCCCTCCCATCTTAGCACCTCCTTGATGACGGGTCATCCCTGCACCTTGTCCACTGCCATGGGTCAGAAGCAATGTCGCCAGACACAGCACACCCACAGCAAGGCCGCTTCATTAAATCGGCGACCGCCCCTCTCCGTCCCCCCATGCATAAAAGGAGAAGACGGGGAGAAATCCCTTCGGGCTGCGTCAAATTTTGCTCACACATACTACCTCACCCCCCATCCCCCTGCCCATTCCACCTCATGCATCACAACAACATCCATATACAACCATTCTCCATTCACCCCTGTCTTCTGTCCTCTCCCATCCTTCCTCAACAGACATTCCCCTCTTCCCCAAAGCCCCCTTCACCCCATTCATCCACCTCATCCTAGGACATCCCCTCATGTTCACTCCCTCACCATCTGCCTTCCATACCTTTTACTAGTCTTTCTTCACTCATTCTTTCCATGTGTCCAAACCATCCTAATACTCTTTCATCAACCCTATCTCCCAACTCCCTTTCCACCCCCATTCTTCTCCTCACCTCCTCATTTCTCAATCTATCTAGCCTAGTAACCCTCATCATGCTTCTCAGACACCTCATCTCAAACACATTCAAACTCCTTCTCTCTTCCTCTCTTATGTTCCATGTTTCTGCCCCATACAGTGTTGTTGGCACAATCATTCCTTCATACAGTCTCCTCTTAGCATCCATTCCCAAATGTCTATTCCTCATTACACTCTTCAATCCACCAAGGCATTTACTCGCTTCTCTCAATCTACATTCTACTTCCACCTTCACTCCACCTTTTCCTGCCACATTTGCACCCAAGTATCTAAAACTATCCACTTCCTCCAGTCGCTCTCCCTTAATGCTCACTTCCAGTCTACTGCCACTTTCACCCCTTGTACATCTCATCACCTTACTTTTACCCACATTTATCTTTAGCTTTCTTCTATCACTTACTCTCCCAATTTATATCAAATGAAGAAAATGAAGATCTATATTAACAATGTTAGAACCCTCTCAGATGACCACAGGCTGGAGAGTTTAATGGAAGAACTAGACAACATCAAAAGGGACATCATGGGACTTAGTGAAGTGTGATGAGTGGAAGAAAAGTTGATACAGTTACAAGATAGTCACCACCTGTTCTTCTATAGAGGTGAGGAAAAAGATCTAGAGGAGAAGGATTCTTGATAAACCGAGAGGTTGCTGGTAACATAGTCAAGTTCAGTAGCTTATCAGACAGAGTAGCTTGGATGGCTGTGTAAAAGATACACTCTAAAAATAGTTCAGGTTTATGCATAAATTTCAGAGTTCAGATAATGAAATCGAGTCCTTCAATGATAAGTCAGGAAATGGATCAAGAAAACAGTAAGCACACATTGGTAATAGGCAATTGTCATGCACTAGCCTTTGTATTTGAGCTGATGTATCAAATCTCAGCTGTGATTTAAACAGTTCCTTCAATCCAATGCCCAATGTGAGTATTTTGCCTTTTAATGAGTTTTCCTATCTTCACTTTGGAAAAAAAAGGTGATGTGCAAAACTTATTTAATTTACATTATACAAAAAAATATAAGATTTTGGCTTACACTGAAGTTGGGTATGAACAGAGTACAAGTGAGGGAGTCAGAGAGCTAACACCCATGCCTTCTTAAATTTATAAGATGACCGCACAACATCAGTGCTAAGGACAGGTGCAGATGTGTGCCTCTAAAAACCTATTCTATCTCTATTTGCCTGGCTTCACACAATCCTTCCACTTCTTTATTTGTGTGTGCAGAAGGCTTACAAATTGTCAATAATCACCAATTTATACTAATGGGAGAACATAAATACAAATGTGAGGCTACCACTTTGTAGCGTCATTTTGTTTACATGCTCTCTGACCTATGAGGGGAGAAGGCCTCAATTTTGTATTCTTCCACCATCCATGCAGCAAGACTCCTGCAATTAAGGGTATTTATAAGGTACAGACAATTTATATCAAATCTTATTTTCTAATTTAAGATAACCCACTAACTAGTTGAATCCAACATCAATGGTCATCCCATTTAGAATGACCAGCAATATGGCTCTTGCTAGAATGTAGCTTGTTGTGCCATTTTTTTTATCCCCTTTGTGTCAGTGATACATCATGAAACATGACAGTAACTTTAATGCTAAAGTGGGGAAGAAGATGGGAGATGAGTCATGCATTGGGAAGTTTGGAGTAGGTGAAAGAAATGACAGAGTCAAGATGTTAATCAATTTTGCAAAGAACTAACATGAGAATAATAAACATTTTCTTCCAAAAGCATGTAGGTTGTAAATGGACCTGGAGAAGTCCAAAAGGAACAACAAAGGACAAAGTAGACTTCATATTAGGAGATGAGAGCAAGAGTCTTAACAATGTTGAGGTCTGAAGACAGAATGAGTGGTAGGGTGGTGAGTTTGAACGCCAAGAATCTGTTGAAGTTTTATTTCTGACGTTTCGTCCAACTAGGACTTCTTCTGAAGACATCCTAGTTGGACGAAACATCAGAAATAAAACTTCAACGGATTCTTGGCATTCAAACTCACCACCCTACCACTCAGTGTTAACAATGTTACAGTCATAAAGTCAACATAGGTAGTGACCATAGAATGGTAAGTTGCACAGCTAAATTCAATTTCTGAGCTGAGAGAAATAAGATAGTTTTACATACATACATACATATACCATGGCTTTTTCCCCCTTACAAGGGGGGTAGCCAAAAAGAAAAAGGCATAAAATCATTCCCACCCATTCCATCCCTGAATACACTCCACACCCCTCCACCCTCCCTCTTATCTGAGCACCTCCTGAATGACGAGTCATCCCTGCACCTTGTCCACTGCCCTGGGTCAGAAGCAGTGTCGCAAGACACAGCACATCCACAGCAAGGCCGCTTCATTAACCCCTTCCATACGGTGCCGCATACGTAGGCGGCATGAGGAGCAAGTGGATACGCGAGGCTGCCATATCAGCGTCTTGATTATATTTATTGTAGTTGCCCCTGCGTAATGACATACTCTCTAAACTGTCTTCATCACATTTTCTATGGTTATCAAAATTCACGGGTGAAAGAGAGAACGATCGATATAAGCAGTGACTATATTTTATGATGTGAGTATCATTACGACACATTGTACGTCTGGCAGCTAATGCTGCACAAGAGATTTTGGCCCGTACTGAAGAGGTTAAATCGGCGACCCCCCCTCTCTGTCCCCCCATTGCATAAAATGAGAGGACGGGGAGAAATCCCTTCGGGCTGCGTCAAATTTTGCTCACACATACTACCTCACCCCCCATCCCCCCGCCCATTCCACCTCATGCAATCACATCATCATCCATATACAACCATTCTCCATTCACTTCCTTCTTGTCCCCTCAAGTGGAAAATAGGGAAGATGGGGAGAAATCCCTTCAGGCTGTGTTAAAATATCACCTGTACACAACCATTCTTTACTCATCCTTATCCCCTACCTTCTCAAAGAGAATCCCCTCTTGCTCAGACCCTTTCACCCCATACATCTGTCTCATCCTTGCTCATCCCCTCAAATTCACTCAATCCACCTCTGCCTTCCACAACTCTTTTGCTGTTTTTTTTTTTTTCACTTTCCATTTCCCCAAACCATCACAATAATATTTCATCAGCCCTTTTATTTGGATGAAGAGAGAATGAAAAAACTCATTGAAACCCTGATCCATCCAAGACTGGAGTAAGTGTCAGGGATATGGTCACCACACAGAGTGAATGATATAAGCAAGATTGAGAGTATACTCTGGGGCAATGTCCTGCTGGACATGACCATCAAATACACAATGACTCAGTGTATACAGGAAAATACCAGATACAGAGGTAGTGAAGAACCATCAAGGCTGGATTTAATACTCATAACAGAGCCTGAAATTGTCGATAAAATTTATTACAAAACTCCGATAGGAAAGAGTGACCGTGTACTAATACAATTTGAGTTGAACGAGCAAATGAATCAAAGCAGAAATGATAAACATAAAATAGGAAGACTAATGTACAACAACAAAAATTTTGAGAAACTCAAAAAATTCTTTCGCATTGCGAACTGGGAAAAATTCCTAAATGAAGAAACAGGGTTGGAAGAGAAATGGAATATACTAAAAGAAATTTATAATGAGGGAGTGAATACATATGTACCACAACAAAAAATGGAAAGAACATACATAAAAAGCTGGTACAGGTACTCCTCGTTTAACGACGACAATTGGGACCAGCGCACCGTCATTAACCGAATTGGTCGTTAAGCGAAAGTGTATACATATACGTACATGTACTGTATGTACAATGTCCAGCAATACATGTATCTTTATTTTCGTGTATTTTCCCTCATTTATACAGTACATTAAAGCTTTATTTACTGTTTATTTACGGTGGTTAGGTTCCTAAAATTACCGTATATGACCAAATCCGCGTATGCTGACATTCCATATTGAATACCGGGGTATTTTTTTAGTTTCGACCATGGGCGCAATATAGCAATAGAAAATTAATTATTAATTTTGTAAATTAAAATGTATCAACGTAATGTGCAATTTTGTGGGCGGAAATGAAAGTAAAAAATACCTTGCTACAAGAAAATATGCTAATGAACGAAGTCGGTAGCATAGGCTCGGGATGCCATCTTGTCGTCTGCCAACGTCTCTCACGACGACGACAACGAGGACAAGAGGTTAGACGAATTAATTTATCATCCTTTCATTTCTTCGACATCGGCCTCTATCATAACAAACATGGTGTACCATTCGTCCGACATGACTTCGTTACTTACGAAATCTGTTTTAGCATTTTTTATTTTCATTTCCGCTCACAAAATTGCATATTACGTTGATACATTATAATTTACAAAATTAATAATTAATTTTCTATGGTCGAAACTAAAAATTTACCACTACCGGTATACACTGTACCCAGGTAGTTTTTGCAGCTTGCAGGATGGTAATGTAGACCTAAGCTTCAGATCATTTTACCTCACAGCTAATATCCACCGTACAAGTTCATTTATAACATCATACAAATTTGCCTCAGCCAACTTGATTATCGTACACGACGTCGTAACTTCGGGAGATTTACGTTAAACGTCATAAAGCCCGTCGTTACTCCGAGTTGTCGTTAACCGAGTAGGTCGTTAAACGAGGAGTACCTGTACAGCAAAAGGTGTAGTGAGGCTAAGGATAAAAGAGACAAAGCTTGGAAGAAATGGAAAAAGAGAGAAAAAAACAAGCATACATACATATACCAAGGCTTTTTCCCCTTTACAAGGGAGGTAGCCAAAAAGGAAAAGGCATAGAATCATTCCCACCCATTCCATCACTGAATACACTCAACACCCCTCCACCCTCCCTCCCATCTTAGCACCTCCTGGATGACGGGTCATCCCTGCACCTTGTCCACTGCCATGGGTCAGAAGCAATGTCGCCAGACACAGCACATCCACAGCAAGGCCGCTTCATTAAATCGGCGACCCCCCTCTCCATCCCCCTATGCATAAAAGGAGAAGAAGGGGAGAAATCCCTTCGGGCTACGTCAAATTTTGCTCACACATACTACCTCACCCCCCATCCCCCTGCCCATTCCACCTCATGCATCACAACATCATCCATATACAACCATTCTCCATTCACCCCGGTCTTCTGTCCTCTCCCGTCCTTCCTCAACAGACATTCCCCTCTTCCCCAAAGCCCCCTTCACCCAATCCATCCACCTCATCCTAGGACGTCCCCTCATGTTCACTCCCTCCACATCTGCCTTCCATACCTCTTTTACTAGTCTTTCTTCACTCATTCTTTCCATGTGTCCAAACCATCCTAATACTCTTTCATCAACCCTATCTCCCAACTCCCTTTCCACTCCCGTTCTGCTCCTCACCTCCTCATTTCTCACTCTATCTAGCCTAGTAACCCTCATCATACTTCTCAGGCACCTCATCTCAAACACATTCAAACTCTTTCTCTCTTATGTTCCATGTTTCTGCCCCATACAGTGCTGTTGGCACAATCACTCCTTCATACAGTCTCCTCTTAGCATCCATTCCCAAATGTCTATTCCTCATTACACTCTTCAATCCACCAAGGCATTTACTCGCTTCTCTCAATCTACATTCTACCTCCACCTTCACTCCACCTTTTCCTGCCACATTTGCACCCAAGTATCTAAAACTATCCACTTCCTCCAGTCGCTCTCCCTTAATGCTCACTTCCAGTCTACTGCCATTTTTACCCCTTGTATATCTCATCACCTTACTTTTACCCACATTTATCTTTAGCTTTCTTCTATCACATACTCTCCCGAACTCTGTCACCAACTTCCTCAGTCCCTCCTCCGATCCTGCCACAAGCGCAGTGTCGTCAGCAAACAACAGCTGGCTCACCCTCCCACTTTTCTCCATTTTCTTTAACCATCTCCAATCCCTGACCCACTACCCTTGCATTTACCTCTTGCACTACCCCATCCATCTATAAGTTGAACAGCCAGGGCGACATAATGCATCCTTGACGAAGTCCCACCTTTACCTCGAACCACTCACTCTCTCCATTTCTAATCCTGACACAAGCTCTACTACTCTCATAAAAACTCTTGACAGCTCCTAGAAGCTTTCCTCCTATCCCATATATCTGCATCACCTCCCACAGTGCCTTTCTGTCTACCCTATCGTAAGCCTTTTCCAGGGCCATAAAAGCCCAAAAAACATCCTTCCCCTTTCCTATAGCTTTCTCACATATTTGTCTTACCACAAAGATCTGATCTACACAACCTCTACCCGTCCTAAATCCACACTGTTCCTCACCAATTACTCCCTCCGTTCCTCTCCTAATCCTCTCAATCAAGATCCTCCCATAAGCCTTCCCAACTACACTTAACAAGCTAATCCCTCTGAAACTACTACATTCACACTTGTCCCCTTTTCCCTTGTAAAGTGGAACTATACAGGCACTCCTCCAGTCCTCCGGCACTCTACCCTCTCTCCAGCAAACATTAAATAACCTCACCAACCAGTCCACCATCACTGTACCTCCTTTTTTTAGACATTCTGCATGACATCCATCCAGACCAGGTGCCTTACCTGCTTTCATCATCTTAACAACTGCCTTCACTTCATCCTTCCTTATTTCTCCTCACTCATCACAGTCATTTTCTTAGCATTTCCCACTGCAACTATCTTTCCCTCCCTATCCTCCTTCACATTTAGCAACTCCCTAAAATATTCTGCCCATCTTCCCCTTACTGCCTTCTCTTCCATTATCATCTCTCCATCTGCACCTTTTACCTTTTCTTCTCTACTTGATTTGCCTCCTCTTCCTCTCTTAATTTCTTTCCAAAACATCTTTTTATTACTTTCAAAATTTTCTGTCATACTCTTACCCCACTTCACATCTGCTCTCCTCTTTGCCTCCTTTACCTTTTGCTTTACTTCTCTTTTCTTTTCTTTGTACCTCTCATATGACTCCCTCGTCCTATTTTGTAACCAATCTGTGAAAGCTCGCTTCTTCTCTTCTACAATCTTCTTTCTTTCCTCATCCCACCATTCACTACCCTTCCTTCTATTTCCTCCTGTCCTTCTTGTTCCACACACCATCCTTGCACACTTTGTGACTCCCTCCTTGAACCATCCCCATTCCTCCTCCACACCTAGCTCTACTCTATCCTTCACACCCTCCCACTCCTCCTTCAGCTTCTTCTTGTACTCCTTCTCCTTTTCCTTTAAAGAGTTCACTCTAAGCACCTCCCTAACTTTTGTCCCTTTCCTCTTTCTCCGTCTATCCTCCACTCTCAACTTACCTTCCACCAAAAAATTATCTGATATTCCCCCACCCTCTCCCCTTAGCACATGTACATCCTTAACTCTTCCTATCATAGTCCTATTTACCACTACATAATCCATCAACGCTCTATCTACCACCCTTCCATCCACCACCCTCTCCCATGTGTACTTATGCTTGACTTTCTTCTGAAACACTGTATCTGCTATCATCAACTCTCTTTCTAGACACATTTCCACCATCAACTCTCCACTACGATTCTTTCCTGGAACTCCACATTTCCCAACCACTCCATCAATTGGACCATTTCCTACCCTAGCATTAAGGTCTCCCAGTACTATTACATTTATATTTCTCCCTAAATCCTCTAAGCACTCATTTAAATCTATCCAAAAGGCCTCCCTTTCTTCTACACTCTTCTCACTGCCAGGCCCATATGCACTTACAAAGACCCACATCTCCTTTCCCAGTTTCACCTTCATCCACATTATCCTTGAGGAAACCTCCTATCTCTTCACTTACTAGAATAGCCACCCCTTCCCTCCCTCGCCCTCTCTTCACTCCTGATAACCTCCCACTTACACTCACCCTTCCCTTTCAACTTAGTTTCACTCAAAGCCAACACATCCATCTTTCTTCTCACAAACATACTACCTATCTCTTCCCTTTTACTCTCATCTGTACCACATCCACACACATTAAAAGACCCAAACCTTAGGATGCTGTTCAGAAAACTCCCAGACCCTCTTATGCCTTTACTTTTTCATTTAGGAAGGTCCCCTGTGGGGCTACAAGGAGAAGGATGCCTAGTCCCACTCCCCGTCCCTTTCTTCTCGCCTCTTACAATCCAAGTGGAAATACTTGGTGGCAGTATTCTTTTCCCCCACCACAGGGACCTCCCCCACAACAGAAAGTGAATACTCAGAGAAATGGTACAGGACAGCAGCAAGGGGTTGGTGGACAGCATAACGGAGGGACAGTCGTAGTATAAAAGTGTCATCATTTCTCTATGAAGTGTTTTCCTCTATCATAGACAAAATGATGTGTGACTGGTCTGTAGGGGTGCCCCATATAGACCCTAAAGTATCAACTGTATGCTACTTTGCAACAATAACAAGCAGCCAATACCCCAGATGGGCTAATGTACATCAAACTAAGAAATGATTATATAAAAATACGCAGAGATGTAAAGGGAAACTATGAAAAAAAAAAAATAATAGAAAAATTCAAGGAAGAACCCCATACTATTTTATAGGTATGTAAATGAAGAACAAGAAATAGAAGAACAAGAAAAAGAAAAGCTGCGCCAAGGTAAATATGAATATACAGAAGAACTGGAAATGGCTGAAATTATGAACCACTTCAAATCAGTATTCACAATAGAAAACTCACCTAACTGTGAGGAAATAGAGATATCCCCCTTAATGTAAGAAATAATTGTAACACAGAAGGAAATCAGCGACCAAATCAAAACCCTTGACGTCAGAAAATCACATGGTCCACGAGGAATTGCAAATTGGATACTGAAAGAATGCATGGAAAAATTAACAGACTAAATATACAATATAATTAAATTCTCACTTAAAGAAGGACAGGTGCCACAGGACTGAAAGAATGCAAACATTGTACCGATTTATAAGGGAGGAAACAAGGAAGACCCATCAAATTACAGACCGGTCTCCCTGACAGGCACAGTGGCAAAAATTTGCAAAAAGGTCGTCAAAAATAGATGGGTTAAACATTTTGAAAAAAAAACTATACTGAATCCAAATCAATTTGGATTCAGACAAGGAAGATCATGTACAACAAACTTGATCTGCTTCTACTCAAGATTAATAGACATAATACATGAGAGAGATAGTTGGGCAGACTGTGCCTTTCTGGACCTACAAAAGGCATTTGATAAGGTACCACACAATAAACTAATAAGGAAGATAGAATCAATAGGTGGCATCAGAGGAAAATTATTGGAAAGGATGAAAGACTTCCTGACTGGGAGGAAAATGAGAGTAGTAATTAGAGATAAATTCTCAAATTGGGAAGAAATGAAGGAGTAGAGTGTTATATGAATTTCTTTGTAGACGACACAAAAATACTAAAGAAAGTAAAAACAGAAGAGGATTGCAACTCATTACAACAAGACTTGGACAAGATCTGGAAATGGACTCAAAAGTGGGAAGTGAAATTCAATATCAAGAAATGTAGTATAATGGAATTTGGAAAAAGTAAAAACAGAATATCGAGAGATTATAAAATTGGTGAAGAGGTCAAAAAAGTAAACTCGGAAAAAGACCTTGGAGTGATGATCAGCAATGACATGACACTGGACAAGCATATTAATAAAATAGTTGGAGATAACTACAATTTAATGAGGTCAATAAAAGTGGCACTTGTCTATTTGGACAAGGAAATGATAAAAAAAATAATTAACTACACTAATAAGACCAAAACTCAAGTACGGAGCAACACTATGGACACCCAGTACCAAAAAGAATATAAAAAAATTAGAAAGAATACAAAGAGCAACAACAAAACTGGCACCAACTCTTTCCAAAATGACATATGAACAAAGACTGTCCAAATTAGAATTACCAAATGGAACAAAGAAGGGAAAGAGGAGACCTACTATCTATAGAATTATGAAAGGAATGGAAATCTTAAATAACAATGATTTCTTGAAATGGGACATTGGAAAACAAGAGGACACAAAAAGAAACTAAAGAAAGATAATTACAGAAGAGATCTGGAAAAAAAAAAAAAATACCACACAGAGTGATAGATACTTGGAACAAATTAGACAAAGAAACAGTGTGTGCAAACACTATTCAAGATTTTAAGAAAAAAATTGATGCTGAGAGATACAAAGATGGGTCACCACGAGTATAGATCTCTTCCTGTACCATACAACCAGGTCAATACAAAGGGCAACCAAACTGATACCCACTCTGGCAGATAAACCATATGAGGAAAGACTGAAAGCCTCGGATCTGCAAACCTGAAAGAACAGATGAAGAGGTGATATGATTATATCATTCAGGTCACTAAAGAGGTCAGATTATAAAATCACAGCATCTCAAAATTCTGGGAAAACAACAAAAGAAATTAAAATATTCTGCTACACATAGTACATTTGAGATTAATGGATTTAGAGCTACTATTAGCATGGCTACTTGATCACCTTGGGTATTAACCATATAACTAGTAAATAACAGGAAATTGTAGTGACAAACCTGGAAAATGAAATATCACACTTTTAGTTTCTTGGCAGATACCTGGTCTTGCACTCCAGAAGAGCTAGCATTCTCTTGCTCTCCATCTACACCACGTTTACTTGTGCCACATTCACTATCCTGCAAGGAATGGCAACACTTATCTGCATGGCAAACTGGATCTACATACATATGTAAGGACAGGAATTTTGAAGGGATATTATTTTTGGAATTTCGTTTTATCTATTTATTTATTTGAGAGACTGGGTATTATGGACGTCGTGACGGTTTTACTCAACCAAGAAGCAAAGTAGAAAATAGAGCCTTAATAGACCATGAATTTATTCTATTCTATGTCTGCCTATCAAGATGTGTTGGCAAAGAGCCTTACTATAATCATTGAAGAAAAACATACAATAGGAGATAGCTACAAATATATTTCAGCTGATTTTGGTTCAACTAAAGCTTCGAGATGACATTAGAATGTTCTCGAACATAGCGGGCGCACCGTAGCTCCGCCCACCCGTGACGTCACTAAACACGTTCGGACAGAGGCGTAAACTAAGGCCATTAATTTTAAGAGTAATAGGAAAAATTCCCAACTTTCAGTTCAGGATTCCACTAGAGAAATAGTTTAGGGAGAGATTGTAGCAGCTAGGGGCTCTGTTGAGAAGCGAAATGAAGTTTTACGAAATAATACAACAGGGAGGTTAGTAGTTTACCCATAGATACGAACACATAGCCGTCTCGTTCTTTTTGTGCGCAGCTAAAATTTTAATCTGATGCCAAAAATGATTCCGATAACAGGTATGAACACGTTCTGTAAGATTAATGAAAACAAATGTCAATATGTGAGTTAAATGATATAGTGCAGATATAGTAGGTAGATAGTTATTATTATTATTAAGTTTTGAATCTGATGCCAAAAATGATTCCGATAACAGATATGGAAAAAGGGGTTTAAGGGAGTGTACTTCACAAACACTTTGCGTATATACATTAGCTATGAGGGTGTAATCCTTAGAGTACAATTCTGTCTGTGATCGTTCTCTAATAAGAATACGGGGTTGAAGGTAGACACAGTGCTGGAAGTAGACACAATATTGTAAGTAGACTTATACAGTGACCGGAAGGTTGGAGCGTAAATAACTACGTTTTTCCACGTGCCTGTGACCTTACTTATGATGCCCATAAGAAAAAAAAAAAAAAAAAAAAAAAAAAAAAAAAAAAAAAATGTGTTATTAAATGTCTCGCATACCCATATATTTTTCATATTGTAAGGATCAATAGATTAGTTGGAGAAAACCACAATATACTTTTGTATTTCCTTACTATATTTTTGCTTCAGTGTAATAATTAACACATAGCAGACCTTCACTTATACATGCTTTTACTACCCCCACATTATTGGTGGCCCCACATTATTGGTGGCCGAGCGGTGGGATTTACGCTATTAACCAACCTGAAGCTCACTTATCTGTGTGTCGACTTAGACAAAGCTTGTGTACCCTGTGGATTGGCAGTACAGTCATCAGAGACAGAATAGATCCTCGGCAGTCACTAAGAGTATAGAAATAGCGGATGAGATTGTGTGGGGAAGTGACGTGTTAAGGTGGAACTACACATAATTAAAGGCAGTCAGGTAAAAATGAACAATAAAACGGAATGGGAATCCAATTCGGGAGAGGAAGAAGAGACGAGAGCGAGGATGGAAGATAGACATGAATGGGAATCTAACCCAGGAGGAGCTGTTCTATTGGCCAAATTTAAAGGTAGATGTATGTAATTTTGTAAAGAAATGCATTACTTGTCAGAGGTTCAAGGGTACACAAGGGTTGTCACAGCAATACAAAGAGGTTCCCCCTGCTACAAAGGCAATGGAGAGAATAGGCATAGACCTAACAGATATGGTGTCCGGGACGCAGAGGTATAGGTATATTATGACAATAATCAATCACTACAGTAGGTTCGTTAGGTTCTTCCCATTGAGAACAAAACACCACCAACACATACTACACTCCCTAACCCAGTTCTTCGCAGACTACGGCACCCCAGAGAGCATCATAACAGATAATGGAGCAGAATTCACCAACACGGCTTACAAGAAGTTGTGTGGAGAAAAGCAAATCACCCTGCTCTACACTACCCCAGACCATCCCCAAGCGAATGGAATGGTGGAGCGGATGCATCGAACATTGAAGAACATTGAAGACGGCTCATCGAAGAATGCTGAAGAGAATCAATTGGAACAATCCGCCCAGTTGGCGCCATATCTAGTGATTTAAGGTGCTAAGATGACAGTAGTTAACTGCAATAGGAAATGTAGGGATCATATCGTGCCAGTATATGTCCAAAGAAAAACGAATGCTCGTGCAAATTAATGCAAAGATGCCCTCAATGTTCGTATATATTGGACCATAAAGCTTAAATGTAACCCACCTATACTTTTATACATGTGTAAGGTTGAGATGTCCTAGGATTAAGGATGCATATATTTCATATGTTGTAAAAGGAAATTTCAGCAACAGCCAGGTGAAGGAACTAAAGGTCAACTTAGGGGGGGGAGGGGATAAAGAAGTCAATATTAGCCTAGGAGAGGGACTACAAACGATGGTTAGCGAGCACTTTCATTCGGAGTAGTATTGGAAAATGGGAAAATTCTTTAGCTCGAGTTGGGGTCATGAACCCAACTCAAATTCACAATTGCCCGCTTGACAGGGGTGTAGGACTTCAGGACCTGGTGGACAATCGCCGATTGCCCAGAGGTGAGCCCACAGAAGGGGAAGTAGTGTGCCACCCATGGGGCGAATCCACAAGAGAGAGTCGTGGCTTAGCTCGGTTGTAGCGGCTATGCATGTCCAGTCAAGTAGTATGTAAGAGGTCAATTGGGGAACCCAGCCAATACGAAGGCTGATGGAAAAGTCCACGGAGACATCCACAGTAAATTGGTGTACCTCCGGGTCACCTGAGATTCGTACACCTACGAGTGTGCTGAGGGGAGAGTGCCTTGTCAAGCTATCAAAAGGATAATTGCTCTCTGATGCAGGATGGATTTTTTTTTCTTTTGCAGAGGGATTTGGACCACACCAAATAGAATCCTTCACGTGATGTTGCGGAATTTTTCTTACAGAGGGGCGTAGGGCCATGTAAGGACAGGAATTACCAGCTCACTACCAGTTCCATACGCACTTACAAAACCCACATCTCCCTTCCCAGCTTCACCTTCATCCACATCAACCTTGTTGAAACCTCCTTCCACTCCACTACCCACTTACTTATCTCTTCACTTACTAGTATAGCCACCCCTTCTCTCCCTTGTCCCCTCTTCACTCCTGAGTACCTCCCATCTACATTCCCAAACTCACAGTTGCTTTTTCCTTTCATTTTATTTTCACTCAAAGCCAGCACATCCATCTTTCTTCTCACAAACATACTGCCAATCTCTTCCCTTTTACTCTCATCTGTACCACATCCAAGTACATTAATAAACCCAAACCTTAGGGTACTGGTTGGAAAACTTCCAGACCCTCTTATGCCTTTACTTCTATTTTTAGGAATGTCCCCTTTTGGGGCTACAGGTAGAAGGACTCCTAATCCCATCCCCCATCCCGTTTTTTGCCGCCTTTTATGACTCAAGTGGAAAGACTTGGTGGTAGCATTCTCTTCCCCTACCACAGGGTCGACGAAAAAAGGAAATGAATATTCTGAGAAATGGTACAGGACAGTAACAAGGGGTTGGAGGACAGCATAAAAGAGGGATAGTCATAGTATAAAAGTGTCATAATTTCTCTGAACAGAGATTTCCTCTATCACAGACAAAATTATGTGTGACTCTGGTCCGTAGGGGCACCCCATATAGACCCTAAAGTATCAACTGCATGCTACTTTGCCACAATAACATGCAGCCAATACCCCAGACGGGATCTACAATATATATATATATATATGTGTATATATATATATATATATATATATATATATATATATATATATATATGTATATATATATATATATATATATCACTCGGACAAAATGTAGTGGCACATTTGTAAAAATAATCACGAAGGACCCACACTTGGAATAAAAGGAAACTTAGAAGAAAGTATAACTTCTATATTTCAGCTAATACCTATAGCCCTCTTCAGACACTTTCCTGCAGAGGGCTATAGCGATTAGCCAAAATATAGATGTTATACTTCCTTCTAAGTTTCCTTTTATTCTGACTATGGGTTCTTCATGATTATATATATGGTATTGCCCTACAAGTTAATTTCACTGGTAATCGTTGAAAACCCCTGTATAAATTTTATCAATAATTTTTTGCAATTAGGATCCAATCATTTTAACTTTTTATTATATATTTTGTGTATTTCCCCATTTGGGGTATTGGCTGCATGTTATTGTGGCAAAGAAGAATGCAGTTGATACTTTAGGGTCTATATGGGGCACCCCTATGGACCAGAGGCACACATCATTTTGTCTGTTGATAGAGGAAAACTCTGTTCATAGAGACATTATGACACTTTTATACTATGACTATCCCTCCGTTTTGTTGTCCTCCAACCCCTTGTTACTGTCCTGTACCATTTCTTTGAATATTCATTTCCTTTTTTCGTCGACCCTGTGGTAGGGGAAGAGAATGCTACCACCATGTCTTTCCACTTGAGTCGTAATAGGCGACAAAAAACAGGACGAGGAATGGGATTAGGAGTCCTTCTACCTGTAGCCCCAAAAGGGGACATTCCTAAAAAAAAAAAGTAAAGGCATAATAGAGTTTGAGAGCTTTCCAACCAGTACCCTAAGGTTTGGGTCTTTTAATGTGCATGGATGTGGTACAGATGAGAGTAAAAGGGAAGAGATAGGCAGTATGTTTGTGAGAAGAAAGATGGATATGCTGGCTTTGAATGAAAATAAAATGAAAGGAAAGGGCAACTGTGAGTTTGGGAATGTAGATGGGAGGTACTCAGGAGTGAAGAGGGGACAAGGGAGAGAAGGGGTGGCTATACTAGTAAGTGAAGAGATAAGTAAGCGGGTAGTGGAGTGGGAGGTTTCATCAAGGTTGATGTGGATGAAGGTGAAGCTGGGAAGGGAGATGTGGGTTTTTGTATGTGCATATGGGCCTGGTAGTGAGAAGAGCATAGAGGAAAGGGAGGCTTTTTGGGTAGATATAAATGAGTGCATAGAGGAATTAGGGAGAAATGTCAATGTAGTTGTACTGGGAGATGTTAATGCTAGGGTAAGAAATTAATCAATAGATGGGAAGTATGGAGTTCCAAGTAAAAATCGTAGTGGTGGAGATGTGTCTTGAAAGAGAGTTGATGATAGCAAATACAGTGTTTAGGAAGAAAGTCAAGCATAAGTACATATGGGAGAGGGTGGTGGATGGAAGGGTGGCAGATAGAGCGTTAATGGACTATATAGTGGTGACCAGGAGTATGGTAGGAAGAGTTAAGGATGTACATGTTCTAAGGGGAGAGAGTGGGGGAATATCAGATCATTTCCTGGAAGGTAAATTGAGAGAGGAGAACAGGTGGAGAAAGAGGAAAAGGGCAGAAGGTAGGGAGGTACTTAGAGTGAACTGCTTAAATGAGGGGAAAAAAAGAAGAACGAGTATAAGAAGAAGCTGAAAGAGGAGTGGGAGGGAGTAAAGGATAGAGTAGAACTAGGAGTGGAGGAGGAATGGGGATGGTTCAAGGAGGGAGTGATAAGGTGTGCAAAGATGGTGTGTGGAACAAGGATGGCGGGAGGAAATAGAAGGAAGGGTAGTGATTGGTGAGATGAGGAAGCAAAGAAAGGTGTAGAAGAGAAGAAGCAGGCATTCATAGATTGGCTACAAATTAGGACAAGGGAATCGTATGAGAGGTACAAAGTAAAGAGAAGGGAAGTTAAGCATAAGATAAAGTAAGCAAAGAGGAGAGCAGATGTGAAATGGGGTAAGAGTATGACAGAAAATTTTGAAAGCAATAAAAAGATGTTTTGGAATTAAATTAAAAGAGAAAGAGGAGGCGAATCAAGTAGAGAATAAAAAGGTAAAAGGTGCAGATGGAGAGATGATAATGGAAGAGAAGGCAGTGAGAGGAAGGTGGGCAGAGTATTTTAGGGAGTTGCTAAATATGAAGGAGGATAGGGAGGGAAAGGTAGTTGCAGTGGGAAGCGCTAAGAAAATGAAGTGATGAGTGAGGAAAGTGGAGGAGAAATAGGGAAGGATGAAGTGACTGGTTGGTGAGGTTATTTAATCTTTGCTGGAGAGAGGGTAGAGTGCTGGAGGACTGGAGGAGTGCCTATATAGTTCCACTTTACAAGGGAAAGAGGGACAAGTGTGAGTGTAGTAGTTTGAGAGGGATCAGCTTGTTGAGTGTAGTTGGGAAGGCTTATGGGAGGGTCTTGATTGAGAGGATTAGGAGAGGAACAGAGGGAGTAATTGGTGAGGAACAGTGTGGGTTTAGGACAGGTAGGGGTTGTGTAGATCAGATTTTTGTGGTAAGACAGATATGTGAGAAAGCTATAGGAAAGGGTAAGGATGTTTTTTGGGTTTTTATGGATCTGGAAAAGGCTTACAGTAGGGTAGACAGGAAGGCACTATGGGAGGTACTGCAGATACATGGGATGGGAGGATAGCTGTTAAGAGCAGAACAGTCAAGAGTTTTTACGAGAGTAGTAGAGCATTTGTTAGGATTAGAAATGGAGAGAGTGAGTGGTTTGAGGTAAAGGTGGGACTTCGTCAGGGATGTGTTATGTCGCCCTGGCTGTTCAATCTTTACATGGATGGGGTGGTGCGAGAGGTAAATGCAAGGGTAGTGGGTGAGGGGTTGGAGATGATTAAAGAAAATGGAGAAAAGTGGGAGGTGAGCCAGTTGTTGTTTGCTGACGACACTGCGCTTTTAGCAGGATCAGAGGAGGGATTGAGTAAGTTAGTGACAGAGTTTGGGAAGGTGTGTGAAAGAAGGAAGCTGAAGATAAATGTGAGCAAAAGGTGATGAGATGTACAAGGGGAGAGGGTGACAGCCTGCTGGAAGTGAGCATTAAGGGTGAAAGACTGGAGGAAATGGATAGTCTTAGGTACTTGGGTATGAATATGGTAGGAAAGGGAGAATTGGGGGTGGAGGTAGAGTGTAGATTGAGAGAAGCAAGTAAATGCCTTAGTGGATTAAAAAGTGAAATGAGAAATAGACATATGGGAATGGATGCTAAGAGGAGATTATATGAAGGAGTGATTGTGCCAACAGCACTGTACAGGGCAGAAATATGGAACATAAGAGAGGAAGAGAGAAGGAGTCTGAATGTGTTCGAGATGATATGTCTGAGAAGTATGATAGGGGTTACTAGGCTAGATAGAGTGAGAAATGAGGTGTGGAGGAGAGCAGGGGTGAAAAGGGAGCTGGGAGATAGGGCTGATGAAAGAGTATTAGGATGGTTTGGACACATGGAAAGAATGAAAGAAGAAAGATTAGTAAAAGAAGTGTGGAAGGCAAAGGTGGAAGGAGTGAATATGAGGGGGCGTCCTAGGATGAGATGGATGGATGGGGTGAAAGTGGCATTACAAAAGAGAGGAATGTCTGTGGAGGAAGGATGGGAGAGGACAGAAGACAGGTGAATGGAGAGGGGTTGTGTATAGATGATGCTGTGATGCATGAGGGGGAGTGGGTGGGTGATGGAGGGTGAGGAATTATGTATGAGAAAAAATTTGACAAAGCCCGAAGGGATTTTCCCCCATCTTCTCCTTTTCTGCATGGGGGGACAGAGAGGGGGGTCACCGAATTTATGAAGCGGCCTTGCTGTGGATGAGCTGTGTCTTGTGACACTGCTTCTGACCCAGGGCAGTGGACAGGATGCAGGGATGACCCATCATCCAGGAGGTGCCAAGATAAGAGGGAGGGAGGAGGGTGGAACGGAGTGGAATATATAGGAAATGGAATGGGTGGGAGTGGTTTCTATGTCTTTTTCTTTTTGGCTACCCCCCGTGTAGGAGGAAAGAGCCTTTGGTATATGTATGTATATATATACACATACACACACATTTTGGTAGTTTTTGAAATGTATCATCTTCATAGTATAGATCATACATATACAGGATTTGCACCTTTTATCCATTAATTATGTAAAGCTTTTATTTATACATATATATATATATGTATCCAACCTAGATATGGATCAAAAGGTCTCCTGTCGGCATGCTCCGCCTTTGTAATCCTTTGTAATATATATACCGTATTTTACAGCTTGCAAGACACTGCATCTTGGAAGATGCATCCTAATATTTGAAAGAAATTTCTAAGAAAAAAAAAAGTCATTCTCATACAAGAACACATTCACCATATACCCGACCACTGAACATTAAAAAAACATAAGAAGCAAGAACGACACGTATTGGATGTATTGTTTACATTACGAAATCACTTGTCCAATTTTGTTTGCATGGCGATGATACTGGTTGGTGATTAGTAAATATACTATACATTTTGAAGTGTAATGTTTCTTTCGTTTGGAACACAACTAATAAGTCTGATAATGACTGTGCTTGTCGTGTCTTAATTTCTCTTATGAGGTTCTTGTTGTTACTGGCGGTGATGGTTTGGGAGATCAAAAACAGACATATACACGCTTACACACGTGTAGACATGCAGAAGAATGATGTATGAAAAAACAAACTTTGATAAAATAAGAGAATTCTTTCAAAAAGAAAACTGGGAAGGAATATACAAAGAAGAAACAACAGTGGAAGAGAAATGGAATATTTTGACAAAAATTTATAAAAAAGGAGTGGAAAAGTATGTCCCAAGACAAAAACAAGAAAAAGAATATGTAAAATGCTGGTACAACAAAAGTTGTAGGGAGTTAAAAGACAAAAGAGCCAAAGCTTGGACCAGATGGAAAAAAGACAAAAGGCCTGAAAAATGGAAAATATATACTTGTTATAGAAATGAATATGTACAAACGTGCAGAGAGGAAAAGAGAAAATATGAAAAAGATGTCATAGAAAAATGTAAAGATCAACCAAAACTATTTTACAGATTTGTAAACAACAAACTGAAAAACAAACAAGATTTGGAGAAATTAAGACAAGGAGTTGAATACACAGAGGAAATTGAAATGGCGGAAATTATGAACAAACATTTTAAATCAGTGTTTACAAGGGAGAACATACAACCTGAAGAGATCGAATGGAAAGAGAAAGTACCCCCTATGAAAGAAATAGAAGTAACAAGGAATGAAATATTGAAACACTTGAGTAATCTTGATGTCAGAAAATCGCATGGACCAGATGAAAAAGCAAACTGGATTTTGAAAGAATGCAGGAATGAACTGGCAGACAAAATACATAGCATAATAAACATTTCATTGAAAGAAGGAAAAGTTCCAGAAGATTGGAAAAATGCAAATTTAGTACCTATATATAAAGGGGGAAATAAAGAACCTAACAACTATAGACCAGTCTCTCTAACAAGTACAATAGCAAAAATTTGTGAAAGAATTGTCAAAAGTAGATGGGTAAAATATTTAGAAAAAACAATGTGCTAAATCCAAGGCAATTTGGATTCAGACAAGGACGATCATGCGTCACCAATTTAATATGTTTCTATTCAAGGCTAATAGACATAATACAAGAAAGAGATGGATGGGCTGATTGTGCATTTCTAGACCTAAAAAAAGCTTTTGACAAAGTACCACATAAGAAGTTGCTTAAGAAATTAGAAACTGAAGGAGGAATACAGGGCAAACTGCTTAATTGGATGGAAGACTTTTTGCAAGAAAGAAAAATGAGAGTAGTGATAAGAAACCAGCACTCAAAATGGGATGAAGTAATAAGCGGTGTTCCACAAGGAACAGTTCTGGCCCCAATAATGTTTGCTATATATATTAATGATATGGATGAAGGAATTGAAAGCTATATGAGCTTCTTTGCAGATGATGCAAAACTACTGAAAAGAGTGAAAACTGAAGAAGATTGTGAATCACTACAGTGATCTAAATAAAGTACAGGAATGGAGTGGGAAGTGGGAGATGGAGTTCAATACAAAAAAGTGTAGTATAATGGAATTTGGAAAAAGCAAAAAAAGAATAACAGGATCATATAAATTGGGAGAAGGAGGAATAAAAAAAGTAGAAAATGAGAAGGACCTGGGAGTCATTGTTATGAATAATATGTTACCTGAGAAACATATAAATAAGATTTTTGGAGAAACTTATAATTTAATAAGAACAATCAAAGTTGCATTTACATACCTGGATGAAGAAATGGTGAGGAAAATTCTAATCACCCTGATAAGACCAAGATTGGAATATGCAGCAACAATATGGTCACCAAGTGCAAAAAAATGTATAAAAAAGCTTGAAAGAATACAAAGAGCAATTACAAAATTGGCACCAACACTCTCAAAACTATCATATGAAGAGAGACTAGCAAAACTTATATTACAGACACTAGAGCAAAGAAGAGAGGAGATTTGATAGCTATTTACAGAATCATGAAAGGCATAGAAATTACTGATAGAATCTGATAAAATGGGATGATAGAAATACAAGAGGACACGGAAAGAAAATAAAAAAAGACAGCTATAGAAGAGATCTGAAAAAGAACAGCTTTCCTCACAGAGTAATAGACAGTTGGAACAAGTTAGATGAGAAAGTGGTGTGCAAAAACAATACATGAATTTAAAAATAGTTTAGATAAAATGAGATATGAAGACAGGACACCACGAGCATAGCTCCCCTTCCCGTAAAATACAACTAGGTAAAACTAGGTAAATACACGCCACACACACATACATACGCCACACACACACATATACATACGCCACATACACACACATATACATACGCCACATACACACACACGTGTATACGCCACATACACACACATATGTATATACGCCATATACACATATACGCCACATACACACACATGTACATATGCACAAACGCATACATACGCCACAAATGCCACATACACACCACATACACGTGCACACACACACACACACACACACTTCAACGAATGGACGGCTTAGAAGACGTTCTGAAGAAAAGTGAAGTCTGTGGATCCCAACGCAAAGAGAAGTGCCTAGTGTTTTTGCAGGGTGGGGGGGAAATTGCTCGTGGAGTAGTGGGAACGTAGGGAAAGAGGAAAAGGGGAGGGATTACTGAGGGAAATGGAAGGAAATGAGGAGGGAGTAGACTTTGACCAGCCAGACAAGCGGAAGGTAAACAAAAGACTTAGCGAGGATCAAATGTCTAATAAAAATGTAAAGATTAGAAGTATAGAGAGGAGCAATACAGAAGAAAGTGACGAGAATATGTTCCAGGGATTTAAAGAGGGTGGGGGGGACACAACCCCCCCCCCCCCCCCCGACTGATAAGACTAGAGGAGAGAGTTGATAAGGTGATCGAGGACTTGGAGCGTAAGTTAGGTAACGTAGACTCCATTTTTAAAAGAATTGAAAGGTTGGAACAACTAGAGAAGGCTAACAGAAACTTAACTGAAGAAATAGAGGACCTAAAAAGACAGTTAGGAAATGTAAAGGAGGAGAATGAGAAATTGAAGAAGAATAGTAATGAAAACAGAGAGAAACTAGCTACAGAAGCTAAAAATTGGAGAATAACTCAAGAAGGGAATAAGGTTTCATTCACTGACATAGTCAAACAGCAATTGAAAGAACATAATGAAGACTCAGTTATTAAAGTGATGAGACAGAAGGAGAATATAGTAAGAGAATTAGCTGACAAAAAGAAATGTATAATTATATTAGGAATGGAAGAGAAACATAACCCAGATAGAACTGCAAGAATCAAGGAGGAAAATGAAAGAGTAAGCAGTTTACTAAAATTAGTCCAGGAAGATGAACCAGAAATTATAAAGGAAATTGAGGAAAAATTCAGACTCGGAAAATATAGTACAGATAAGACCAGACCAATTAAGATTAAATTCAGGTCACAAACAACAGCAGAGAAAATTCTATCCAAGACAGGGAAACTAGCAACAAATGATCAATATAAAAAGGTATGGATAAAAAGAGAAATGAATAAGGAGGAAAGAGAGGCAGAAAAGCAGAAAAGAATTGAAGCTAAGGCAAAAAACGAGGAAAGAACGGAGTCAGAGAAAGAGAGATTCTATTGGAGAGTAGTGAACATGAAAATAAAGCAGTTCTACATACTAAAGAAAAACATAAGGGAAACAGAGAATACAATGGAAGTGGCAGAAAACTAAGAGTGTCTTACACAAATATAGATGGATTGATAACAGGATTGAATGAACTGAATGATTATTTGAAAGAAAAAGAACCGGACATAATGGGAATTGTAGAAACAAAATTAAAAGGCCCACTACCACCCAACAGTGTAGGACATGATACATACAATTATTGGATTAGAAACAGAGAGAAAAAACAAGGGGGTGGAGTTATGTTCCTGACTAAGAAGGATATAAACGTGAAAGGTGTCATATATGGAAAGAATACAGTAGAGATGATTATGATAGAAGTGGAAGACCGAGATAAGAAGAGCAGAAAATTTGTGATCAATTATGTGCCTCCGAAAACAGCCTCATGGGAGGAGAGTGAACATAAAAGTATGTTAGAGGACACAAAGATAGCATTAACTAAAATAATGGAAGACGGAGGAAGAATAGTTATGATGGGCGACTTTAATTGCAAAGAAATCTGCTGGGAAGAAATGACAGTAAAGAGTGGTGATGACTCATGGGGAAATGCTCTACTTGAGATGATTACTGACCATTCAATGACACAATGGATACAAGAGAACACTAGGTATAGAAATGAAGAAGAACCATCGAGGCTAGACTTAATAATTACATCTGAACCTAGAATAGTGGACAAGATTGAATATAAAACACCAATAGGTAAAAGTGACCACATATTGATTGAACTGGAACTTAATGAAGAAAAATATATGAAAAGAAATGAACAATATAGAAAAGGAAGAATGATGTATGAAAAAACAAACTTTGATAAAATAAGAGAATTCTTCCAACAAGAAAACTGGGAAGAAATATACAAAGAAGAAACAACAGTGGAAGAGAAATGGAATATTTTGACAAAAATTTACAAAAAAGGAGTGGAAAAGTATGTCCCAAGACAAAAACAAGAAAAAGAATATGTAAAATGCTGGTACAACAAAAGTTGTAGGGAGTTAAAGGACAAAAGAGACAAAGCCTGGAACAGATGGAAAAAAGACAGAAGACCTGAAAAATGGAAAATATATACTGGTTATAGAAATGAATATGTACAAAAGTGCAGAGAGGAAAAAAGAAAATATGAAAAAGATGTTATAGAAAAGTGTAAAGATCAACCAAAACTATTCTACAGATTTGTAAACAATAAACTGAAAAACAAACAAGACTTAGAGAAATTAAGACAAGGAGGAGTTGAATACACTGAGGAAATGGAAATGGCAGAAATTATGAACAAACATTTTAAATCAGTGTTTACAAGGGAAAATATACAACCTGAAGAGATTGAGTGGAAGGAAAAAGTCCCCCCTATGGAAGAAATAGAAGTAACAAAGAATGAAATATTGACACACTTGGGTAATTTTGATGTCAGAAAATCGCATGGGCCAGATGAAATAGCAAACTGGATTCTGAAAGAATGCAGGAATGAACTGGCAGACAAAATACATAGCATAATAAGCAGTTCCTTAAAAGAAGGAAAAGTTCCAGAAGATTGGAAAAAAGCAAATATAGTACCGATATATAAAGGAGGAAATAAAGAAGAACCTACCAACTATAGACCAGTCTCTCTAACAAGTACAATAGCAAAAATATGTGAAAGAATTATCAAAAGTAGATGGGTAAAATACTTGGAAAAAAACAACGTACTAAATCCAAGGCAATTTGGATTCAGACAAGGACGATCATGCGTCACCAATTTAATATGTTTCTATTCAAGGCTAATAGATATAATACAAGAAAGAGATGGATGGGCTGATTGTGCATTTCTAGACCTAAAAAAAGCTTTTGACAAAGTACCACATAAGAAGTTGCTTAAGAAATTAGAATATGAAGGAGGAATACAAGGTAAATTGCTAAATTGGATGGAAGACTTTTTGCTAGAAAGAAAAATGAGAGTAGTGATAAGAGATCAGCACTCAAAATGGAATGAAGTAATAAGCGGTGTCCCGCAGGGAACAGTTCTGGCCCCAATAATGTTTGCTATATATATTAATGATATGGATGAAGGAATTGAAAGCTATATGAGCTTCTTTGCAGATGATGCAAAATTACTGAAAAGAGTGAAAACTGAAGAAGATTGTGAATCACTACAGAGAGATCTAAATAAAGTACAAGAATGGAGTAGGAAGTGGGAGATGGAGTTCAATACAAAAAAGTGTAGTATAATGGAATTTGGAAAAAGCAAAAACAGAATAACAGGATCATATAATTTGGGAAAAGAAGGAATAAAAAAAGTAGAAAATGAGAAGGACCTGGGAGTCATTGTTATGAATAATATGTCACCTGAGAAACATATAAATAAGATTTTTGGAGAAACTTATAATTTAATAAGAACAATCAAAGTTGCATTTACATACCTGGATGAAGAAATGGTGAGGAAAATCCTAATCACCCTGATAAGACCAAGATTGGAATATGCAGCAACGATATGGTCACCAAGTACAAAAAAATGTATAAAAAAACTTGAAAGAATACAAAGAGCAATTACAAAACTGGCACCAACACTCTCAAAACTATCATATGAAGAGAGACTACAAAAACTTAAACTACAGACACTAGAGCAAAGAAGAGAGAGAGGAGATTTGATAGCTATTTACAGAATCATGAAAGGCATAGAAATTACTGATAGAGAGAATCTGATAAAATGGGATGACAGAAATACAAGAGGACACGGAAAGAAAATAAAAAAAGACAGCTATAGAAGAGATTTAAAAAAGAACAGCTTTCCTCACAGAGCAATAGACAGTTGGAACAAGTTAGATGAGAAAGTGGTGTGTGCAAAAACAATACATGAATTTAAAAATAGTTTAGATAAAATGAGATATGAAGACGGGACCCCACGAGCATAGCTCCCCTTCCCGTAAAATACAACTAGGTAAATACAACTAGGTAAATACACGTACACATACACATACATACGGTTCTCGGTATTTAATATGGAAAGTCAGCATACACGGATTTGGTCATACGCGGTAATTTCAGGAACCTAACCCCTGAGTTATTTGAGGGACTCCTGTGTGTGTGTGTGTGTGTGTGTGTGTGTATATGTATATATATATATATATAATATATATATATATATATATATATATGTATATATATATATATATATATATATATATATATATATATATACATATATATAAGATTGAAGGTGAAAGAAGTAGACAAGGAGTATGGGAGAATTTTACGCCTTAACGTTTCGACCCGCAGAGTCTTGATCACAAAGCTAACAACTCAAACGTAACAGGATATTTTATACATGGACGGGTCTCTTATGGGACGCTTCGGAGAGCTTGTTATTTTATTTGCGTATTCTTTTATTATTAATAAGCTTGTGGCTTTTGCTAAACATATAAAGCCTTCTCTATGGTTAATGTTGTTATTAGTGTTGATATAAGCTGCCTCAATTGTCTTCCTTAGTTTCTTGGATGATCCTTTATTTAATACGGTTGTGTTGTTCCAGTCTGGAAGGTGACCATGTTTATCCACATGTATTACTATGGAGTTAGATGTCCTATGGGCTTTTACGTCATTTTTATGTTCATTTATCCTTTTATTAAGTCCGCGACCAGATTCACCAAAATATGAAGAAGGACAGCTTTTACACGGGATTTTATAAACAACGCTGTTTTCGTTAGTGGGATTATTGTCGCTACGTGTTACCAAATGTCCTACTTTGCTACCTGACGTCATGGCTATTTTGATGCCCGCTTTTGGGAGAAAAGTGTCTAGGTATGAATTAACATTAGAGTTTGGTACTGTGATATATCTGGTTTCATTATTACATTTATTATCATTCTTATTTTTATCTTTACTTTTGTTAATTATTTCTTTGGCTTTCTTTTTCAACCTACATAAGAGACCTTTTGGATATTTGAGTTTGATGAAAGTCTCAGTAATATGTTGTAATTCAGGGTCTAAAATTTCTTTACTGCATATACGAAATGCTCTGAGGAAGAAACCCATTATAATACCTGTTTTAGTTCTGTCATCATGTCCTGAGTAGAAGTGTATATAGTCTTCTCTATTGGTGGGTTTCCGGTATACTGAAAATTTCACGTTTTTATCTATTCTATGGACAACTGTGTCTAAGAAAGGTAATTTTCCGTTATTTTCATTTTCTGCAGTAAATTGTATATTTTCATTTACACTGTTTAATCTCCTGAGCTTATTGTTAATGTCTGTATCCTTAGGTACAATTACGAGTATGTCATCAACATACCTAAACCATTTACTATTCCTACCCATTATAGTCATGTATTCTTCTGTTTCGTGTATTTCCATGTATAAATTTGCTAACACTGCAGAAAGGGGACTACCCATGGCGAGGCCAGAATGTTGTCTGTATTCAATGTTATTAAAAGTGAAAGCGCCAAATCCTACACAAAGAGAAATTAATTCGAGGTAATCTTTTTTGGGTACGGGTAGATCTTCATTTTTCAAATTATTTACTACTCGTTCAACAGCATTTAGAGCGCCTTTTATTGATACTCGAGTATACAAAGAGGTGACATCGTAGCTGGCTAGTTTCTTGTTATTGAAATCTAAAACTTTTAATCTGTTAATTAGATCCGAAGAATTTCGTAGATGTGCATCACTAATAGTTCCTAAAGTATTGGATAAAGGTTTAGCTAAACATTTGGCTAACTTATGAGGTGCACTATTGTATTCTCCCATACTCCTCGTCTACTTCTTTCACCTTCAATCTTATTTGTCATAATATAGTCATACATATATACATATATACATATATATATACAACTACACTGAATGGTTCCCATCGAGCGATTCTTCAGTCTCGATTGCGATGGCATGGAATTAAAAGTTGTTTGTGGATGAATAAAGATATATATATATATATATATATATATATATATATATATAAATATATATATATATATATATATATATATATATATATATATATATATATATATATATATATATATTAATACATATATATTTATATATATACACACACATACATATATATTTATATTTATATATATATATATATATATATATATATATATACATATATCACTTAGACAAAATGTTGTAGCACATTTGTAAATAATAATCATGAAGAACCCACAGTCGGAGTAAAAAGAAACTTAGAAGAAAGTATAACTTCTGTATTTTGGCTAATAGCTATAGCCGAAATATAGAAGTTATAATTTCTTCTAAGTTTCCTTTTATTCCGACTGTGGGTTCTTCATGATTAATATATATACACACACACACACACACACTTTCAACGAACGGACTGCTTGAAGAACGTTCTGAAGAAAAGTGCCGATTGTGGATCCCAACGCAAAGAGAAGTGCCTTTTTGTATTTACAGGGTGGGGGGGAAATTGCTCGTGGGGTAGTGGGAAAGTAAGGAAAGAGAAGGGGAGGGATTGCTGGGGAAATGGAAGGAAATGAGGAAGTAGAGGACTTGGCCCAAGCAGACTGCCGAAAAGTAAACAAACGACCGCAAGCCCAACTGGAAGACAACGAAATGTCTAATAAGAATGTAAAGATTAGAAGTATAGATAGGAACAATACAGTAGAAAGTGATGAGAATATTTTCAAGGGATTTAAAGAGGGTGGGGAGGACACAAACCCCCCCCCGACTGACAAGACTAGAGGAGAAGGTTGATAAGGTGATCAAGGACTTGGAGAGTAGGTTAGGTCATATGAACACCATTTTACAAAGGGTTGAAAGATTGGAAGAACTAGAAAAGGCGAATAAAAACTTAACTGATGAAATAGAAGACCTAAAAAGACAGTTAAGAGATGTAAAGGTGGAGAATGAGGAATTGAAGAAGAATAGTAAAGAAAACAGAGAGACAATAGCTAAAGAAGCTAAGAATTGGAAAACAACCCAAGAAGGAAATAAGGTTTCATTCACTGACATAGTCAAACAGCAATTGAAAGAACATACTGAAGACTCAGTTATTAAAGTGATGAGACAAAAGGAGAATATAGTAAGAGATTTAGCAGACAAGAGAAACACAACCCAGATAGAACCACAAGAATCAAAGAGGAAAATGAAAAAGTAAGCCAATTACTAGAATCAGTTCAGGAAGATGAACCAGAAATTATGAAACAAATCGAAGAGAAATTTAGACTCGGAAAGTATAGCACAGACAAGACCAGACCAATTAAGATTAAATTCAAGTCACAAACAACGGCAGAGAATATCTTATCCAAAACAGGGAAACTAGCAACAAGTGAACAATATAAAAAGATATGGATAAAAAGGGAAATGAATAAAGAGGAAAGAGAGGAAGAAAAGCAGAAAAGACTGGAAGCTAAGGCAAAAAACGAGAACAGAACGGAGTCAGAGAAAGAGAGATTCTATTGGAGAGTAGTGAACATGAAACTAAGGAAGTTCGACATACAAGAGAAAAACAAAAGGGAAACAGAGAACACAATGGAAGTGGCAGAAAACTAAGAGTGTCTTACACAAATATAGATGGATTAATAACAGGATTGAATGAGCTGAATGATTATTTGAAGGAAAAAGAACCGGACATAATGGGAATTGTAGAAACAAAATTAAAAGGCCCACTACCACCCAACAGTGTAGGACATGATGCATACAATTATTGGATTAGAAACAGAGAGAAAAGCAAGGGGGTGGAGTTATGTTCCTGACTAAGAAGGATATAAACGTGAAAGGTGTCATATATGGAAAGAATACAGTAGAGATGATTATGATAGAAGTGGAAGACAGAGATAAGAAGAGCAGAAAATTTGTGATAAATTATGTGCCTCCAAAAACAGCCTCATGGGAGGAGAGTGAACATAAAAGTATGTTAGAGGACACAAAGATAACATTAAATAAAATAATGGAAGATGGAGGAAGAATAGTTATGATGGGCGACTTTAATTGCAAAGAAATCTGCTGGGAAGAAATGACAGTAAAGGGTGGAGACGACTCATGGGGAAACGCTCTACTTGAGATGATTATTGACCACACAATGACACAATGGATACAGGAGAACACTAGGTATAGAAATGAAGAAGAACCATCGAGACTAGACTTATTAATTACATCTGAACCTAGAATAGTGGACAAGATTGAATATAAAACACCAATAGGTAAAAGTGACCACATATTGATTGAACTGGAACTTAATGAAGAAAAATATATGAAAAGAAATGAACAATATAGAAAAGGAAGAATGATGTATGAAAAAACAAACTTTGATAAAATAAGAGAATTCTTTCAACAAGAAAACTGGGAAGAAATATACAAAGAAGAAACATCAGTGGAAGAGAAATGGAATATTTTGACAAAAATTTACAAAAAAGGAGTGGAAAAGTATGTCCCAAGACAAAAACAAGAAAAAGAATATGTAAAATGCTGGTACAACAAAAGTTGTAGGGAGTTAAAAGACAAAAGAGACAAAGCCTGGACCAGATGGAAAAAAGACAGACCTGAAAAATGGAAAATATATACCGGTTATAGAAATGAATATGTACAAACGTACAGAGAGGAAAAGAGAAAATATGAAAAAGACGTCATAGAAAATGTAAAGATCAACCAAAACTATTCTACAGATTTGTAAATAATAAACTGAAAAACAAACAGGACTTGGAGAAATTAAGACAGGAGGGAGTTGAATACACTGAGGAAATGGAAATGGCGGAAATTATGAACAAACATTTTAAATCAGTGTTTACAAGGGAGAACATACAACCTGAAGAGATTGAATGGAAAGAGAAAGTCCCCCCTATAGAAGAAATAGAAGTATCAAAGAATGAAATATTGAAACACTTGAGTAATCTTGATGTCAGAAAATCGCATGGACCAGATGAAATAGCAAACTGGATTTTGAAAGAATGCAGGAATGAACTGGCAGACAAAATACATAGCATAATAAGCAGTTCCTTGAAAGAAGGAAAAGTTCCAGAAGATTGGAAAAAAGTAAATATAGTACCTATATATAAAGGAGGAAATAAAGAAGAACCTACCAACTATAGACCAGTCTCTCTAACAAGTACAATAGCAAAAATTTGTGAAAGAATTATCAAAAGTAGATGGGTAAAATACTTGGAAAAAAACAACGTACTAAATCCAAGGCAATTTGGATTCAGACAAGGACGATCATGCGTCACCAATTTAATATGTTTCTATTCAAGGCTAATAGATATAATACAAGAAAGAGATGGATGGGCTGATTGTGCATTTCTAGACCTAAAAAAAGCTTTTGACAAAGTACCACATAAGAAGTTGCTTAAGAAACTAGAATCTGAAGGAGGAATACAAGGTAAATTACTAAATTGGATGGAGGACTTTTTGCAAGAAAGAAAAATGAGAGTAGTGATAAGAAACCAGCACTCAAAATGGAATGAAGTAATAAGCGGTGTCCCGCAGGGAACAGTTCTGGCCCCAATAATGTTTGCTATATATATTAATGATATGGATGAAGGAATTGAAAGCTATATGAGCTTCTTTGCAGATGATGCAAAACTACTGAAAAGAGTGAAAACTGAAGAAGATTGTGAATCACTACAGAGAGATCTAAATAAAGTACAAGAATGGAGTAGGAAGTGGGAGATGGAGTTCAATACAAAAAAGTGTAGTATAATGGAATTTGGAAAAAGCAAAAACAGAATAACAGGATCATATAATTTGGGAGAAGAAGGAATAAAAAAAGTAGAAAATGAGAAGGACCTGGGAGTCATTGTTATGAATAATATGTCACCTGAGAAACATATAAATAAGATTTTTGGAGAAACTTATAATTTAATAAGAACAATCAAAGTGGCATTTACATACCTGGATGAAGAAATGGTGAGGAAAATCCTAATCACCCTGATAAGACCAAGATTGGAATATGCAGCAACGATATGGTCACCAAGTACAAAAAAATGTATAAAAAAACTTGAAAGAATACAAAGAGCAATTACAAAACTGGCACCAACACTCTCAAAACTATCATATGAAGAGAGACTACAAAAACTTGAACTACAGACACTAGAGCAAAGAAGAGAGAGAGGAGATTTGATAGCTATTTACAGAATCATGAAAGGCATAGAAATTACTGATAGAGAGAATCTGATAAAATGGGATGACAGAAATACAAGAGGACACGGAAAGAAATTAAAAAAAGACAGCTATAGAAGAGATTTGAAAAAGAACAGCTTTCCTCACAGAGTAATAGACAGTTGGAACAAGTTAGATGAGAAAGTGGTGTGTGCAAAAACAATACATGAATTTAAAAATTGTTTAGATAAAATGAGAAATGAAGACGGGACCCCACGAGCATAGCTCCCCTTCCCGTAAAATACAACTAGGTACAACTAGGTAAATACACACACATATATATATATATATATACATACATATATATATATATATATATTATATATATATATATACTGTATATATAATATATATATATATATATACATATATATATATATATACATATATACATATATATATGTAGAGACATTGGGACAAATTATGGGAAAGGTGGAGGAAACACGGGTCTTTATCTGAATATCGAGTATATTCCTGACCGGTTTCGCTTACAATAGCTTCTTCAGAGGAGTGTTACTCTGGGTCGAAGTTGGCGGTGTATATAGTGAGTCAGGTCCACGTTCCCTCCTTGCGGAGTGGTTGGTGGCTGGTTCCAGTACAACATGTCAAACAGCATCGGTACAATATATATTTAATATAATACAATAATAGTAATACAATGATAATACAACATAACACGATCTATGACACAATACACAATATATAATATAATACAGGTAGTCAACGACTTACGACCTATGCGACTTACGACTGATCGACTTTACGACCACGAGATGGTGCAATAATATCTAACATTTAATAGAGTAATAGAATTGCAATGTTATGCCTGGCAGTGCAGTACATTACTCCGCACACTGCGAGACGGGGGTACGATAGTTGTCGCAGGCTGCCGGCAGCATCAGCATCCCAGCCAGCTAAATATTCTTTCATTTTGTTTGTTTGAAGTAAAATGTTTCCTAATTTTGCATTGCATTTTGTATTTTTGTATGTTTTGCAATTAATAAAATATAACAAACTTTTTATGCCTAGGCTAGTTTGTTGTCGATTACAATATATTCGGTACAGTACTTAAACGAAAAGAATGTGTTTTGTTGAAATAAAAAGAATCCTAATGTTGCCTTACATTTTGTATTTTTATGTTTTGCAATTAATAAAATATAACTATTTTTTTATGCCTAGTCTGTTGTCGATGACAAAATGTTCGGTACAGCATTTTGTATTTTTATGTTTTGCGATTAATAAAATGTAACAGTAAACTTTGTTTATGCCTAGTCTGTTGTCGATAACAATATTTTCGGTACAGTACGTAAACGAAAAGAATGTGTTTCGAAATATTTTTTTTCCTAATTTTGCTTTACAATGATTTTAATGTAATCAACAATAAAAGAAAATGTAGGTCAAAGATGACAGGACTTTATTCAGTATGCGTAGGCCTAGGCTACGTTTCCTAATGAAAATGATAAAAAGTTAATGAATACTAAACAACGTAGCTCAAAGATAATAAGATTTTATTCAGTATGCATACGTTTCCTAAAGAAAGTCTGATGGTAAAATAATACAAAGGTTAACAAATACAGTATTAAATATCATAGGTCGATGATAGGATTTTATTCAATATGCTTAGGCCTAGGCTACGTTTCCCAAAGAAAATCAGATGAAATTATAAAAAGGTTAAAATACTATACAACATAGTTCAAAGATGCTAAGATTATTTCAGTATGCTAAATATACTATATATATATATATATATATATATATATATATATATATATATATATATATATATATATATATATATATATATATTATATAAAGGGTAATACATACTGTATATATATATAGACCGACTTGCGTCCAGATCGACTTACGACCTGTCTGTCGGAACCGAACTCGGTCGTAAGTCGACGACTACCTGTATACCATACCAAATCATATCATGGTATATTATATTATATATTATATTGTGTATTGTGTCATAGATCGTGTTATGTTGTATTATCATTGTATTACTATTATTGTATTATATTATATATATATTGTACCGATGCTGTTTGACATGTTGTACTGGAACCAGCCACCAACCACTCCGCAAGGAGAGAACGTGGACCTGACTCACTATATACACCGCCAACTTCGACCCAGAGTAACACTCCTCTGAAGAAGCTATTGTAAGCGAAACCGGTCAGGAATAAACCCGATATTCAGATAAAGACCCGTATTTCCCCCTCCACCTTTCCCATATATATATATATATATATATATATATATATATATATATATATATATATATATATATATATATATATATAAAATCACATCTACAGCTGCCTTTTTGGAACATGACCATTAGTTATTCAAAACCTGTTCATTTAATAAATTAAGAACATATTGTTATTTCAATTATTGTAATGAACAGAGGGATAGAAGGTACAAATAAGTCTTTAACTTTTATCATGAAATTTAAATATCTTATATTGTGACATTTCCTAACCTTCAAATTACTGTTTCTCAAAACATGTGTATATTTTTTTCAATCAATGAGCATCAAAAGCTTTGCACTTCCTTCTATTGCAAATTGGACTGTTTTAATGTAGATAAGGAGGAGTATGCACAATATAGCTGAGCAAGTTTTCAAAAACATTAAATTAATTTTTTCTATTATCCCCCTCCCCCCCAAAAAAAGAAGAAATAAAAGCAGCTGAAGGGCATGATAAATATATAATTTTTATGCATCTTAAGAATATAATTTTTATTTAAGTCTTTGTTATTTTATAGATAAAAGGTTACTCTACCATATGTGCAAATCCTGTATGTATTTGATTAAGTACTATAGAGTTGATGTGTCTCAAAACCCGATTTTTTTTTTTTTCAATAATAAAAACTTACAATCAAATAATCTTCAAATTTGGCATGGATAATAATGGAACCACCTATTACAATATGTAAAATATCATATCAGAAATATAAATACAAAGCTTTTGGCGCAATGGCCCTCCTTAACACTTTCACACACAAGTAAATACAAAATTCATGTACAGGCACTCTAACAAAATAGAGTATGGCCACACACTATCTCTGGAGAACACTATTACACTTCTCATACAGATAAAATGATACTGTATCCCCTCCTTACTGTTGTTGTTGCATGAAGTTTAGTCCATTCCCTGGCTTGCATTTCAAATTGACTCCTCCGAAATTTGTATTCCTCAGCCTGTAAATTAACAGAAAATATGTCTATGATTGATATGAATTGAGGGAGGAAGAATCTACCAGTCTACAATCAATTTGTGTGAAGGTGGTACAATTATTTTCAAAGGTATCATTTGGTATATTGTTTAAAAACAAACAACACAGATTCTATCAGATAATCTTGCTAATGTTTGAAGTCTTTGAAAAAAATATCTTAAGCGGTCTTATGAATGACTAATAGATGTCGAAGTATTACTTTGACATTATATATTAGTAAAAGAGGTGTGGAAGACAAAGGTGGAGTGTGAACATGAGGGTATGACCGATGATGAGAAGGATGGGGTGAAGGGGCGCTGAGCAAGAACAGAATGCCTGTTGAACAAGAAAGGGAGAAGGCAGGAGACAGGGGTAAGTGACTGTGTGTGGATGATGCTGTTATACAAAGGAGGGATAGGGGATGGGGGGGTTGGGATGCTTATGTGTGATTGATATTTTGATGCAACCCAAAAGAATTTCTCCTTGTCTTCTCTTTTTCTAAATGAGGGGATGGAGAGGGTGGGGTCACTGATTAAGTGAAGCAGCCTTGCTGTGGATGAACTGTGTTTGTTGCAATGCATTTGACCCAGGCCAGTTGGCGGATGCAGGGATGACCCGTCATACATGAGTAGCTGAGATGGGCAGGTAAAGAGGATGGTGGAAGAGAGTGAATTGGGTGGTAATAGATATGTGCCTCTGACTTGGCTACCTCCTTTATAAGGGGAAATAGCTCTCAGTGTGTATATATATATATACACAGTGGAACCTCGCTATTCGTACACAATCTGTTCCAGGAGGCTGTTCGAATGGCGATTTGTATGAATGTCGAATAATTTTTTTCCCATAAGATATAATGTAAATTGGATACATCCATTCCAGACCCACAGATTATTGCTTATTGTAATAATATTTTAAGCATAGAATGTTGAGGATGACAAACTTTCATCACTTGTATCAGTGATCAGTTATAAAAGAAATGTGTTCGTATTTTGTTTATGGAGTTTACAATTATTTTGTTATGGTGCAGAAAATATTTTGCACTAAAAGAATCTTGGGATTCTTTATTTAAAAATCTGTCCAATGTTATCTGCCTTTGACGATTTCTCAGAATTTTTCTAAAATGGTCAATAACATTGTTATTGAACAAATTGATGCTCCTGTTGACCACAGCAGTGTTAGGATGCCATTTTTCCACCACTCTCTGTGTTTTCTCCCAGTGATAACACAGTTCTTTAATTTCTGCAGTGGAAATGCTTCCCTTACTACTTTCCTCCTCTGAAGAAGAAAGTTCTTCAACCACTTCTTGCTGCTCCCTGTGCAGTTCTTGGAGTTCTTCAGTTGTCAGCTCATTTCTATGGTCTTCAACCAACTCCTCCACATCATCACTGTCTACATCCAATCCCATGGACCTCCCCAGGGACACAATATCGTCCACAACTACAGGCTCCATATGAAAGCCTTCAAAGTCTTTGGCTGCCACACAGTCTTGCCACAGATTCTTCCAGGCAGAGTTCAGTGTCCTGAAAGAAACTTCCCCCCAGGCTTTGCCTATTATCCTCAAACAATGAAGGATATTGAAATGGTTCTTCCAAAAGTCCCTGAGGGTTAGTTCTGTGTCAGAGGTCACGTCAAAGCACCTTTTTGAAGTTTGAAATGACCTGCTGATCCATGAGCTGGATTAGAGGAGTGGTATTAGGGGGTAAAAACCTCACTTGGATAAAGATGTATTCACCCACCAGATCTTCCTCCAAGCCTGGAGGGTGAGCAGAAGCACTGCCCATTACCAGAAGGGCCTTGAGTGGTAAATTTTTCTGCTCTAGATATTTTTTCACAGCTGGGGCAAACACTTCATATATCCACTCGGTGAAGAACTGCCTTGTTACCCAAGCCTTACTATTAGCCCTCCACATTACACTGAGTTTACTTTTTATAACATTATTTTTCTTGAACACTCTTGGGTTTTCTGAGTAGTAGACAAGCAAAGGCTTAATTTTGAGGTCCCCACTAGCATTGGCACACAACAAGAGTGTAAGCCTGTCTTTCATAGGCTTGTGTCCTGGCAATGATTTCTCCTCTTTTGTGATGTAGGTCCTCTTAGGCATCTTCTTCCAGAAGAGGCCAGTTTCATCACAATTAAAAACTTGGTGATGAGTAAATCCCTCATTCTCTACAAAGTTTTTAAATTCCCCAACAAAATTTTCAGCAGCATCTTTGTTTGCACTGGCAGCCTCCCCACACCTAACAACACTATGAATGCCACTTCGTTTCTTAAATCGATCAAACCACCCCCTACTTGCTTTAAATTCATCACTTTATGCATTGGTTCCAGAGCTGTCTCACTTATGGTCATCATGCAACCGCTTTGCTTTTTCACAAATTATTGTTTCAGAAATGCTGTCACCAGCAAGTTGTTTTTCATTAATCCAAACTAACAAAAGTTTTTCCACTTGTTCAATTATAGGTGACCTGCTCACAGCAAGAACAGTCACTTCTTTTGCCACATTAGCTTCTTTTATTATGTCTTTATTTTTCAGTATAGACGATATGGTTGATTTCACCATGCCATATTAAGTTGCCAGGTCAAACTTCGCAATGAGTTCTTTTTCAATTCAATTGTTGTTCTCACTGCTTTCCTTTTAGGCTTGGTTGAATCACTAATCTTTTTTGGACCCATGGCTGCACTATTTTTAATAAAGATAACAAAAAATAGCAATAAAATAGCACAAAGTTTCACGAAGCTTGCATGGATGATGTGTAGTTTACGGAAGCTAGCATGAGACTAAGCTGAAGCGATCGCATGGCGCGACCAGTAACAAGGTGATGCTGTCCGAATTGCGGGGCAAGTATGAATGACGAGTTGAATTTTACCTTGAACAAGTTGGACGAATAACGAGTTGTACGAATAGAAAGGCGGACGAATAGCGGGGTTCCACCGTGTGTGTGTGTGTGTGTATATATATATATATATATATATATATATATATATATATATATATATATATATATAAACACGTATATATAGCTAAGACATTCTGACAAGTTAAAGTAGATGACAAGAGGAAACACTGGTCTTAATCCGAGTTTATTCTTGACTAGTTTTGCTACAAGCTTTTTCAAAAGGATAGTGCTACAGAGCTATAAGTGGCATATATGTATGTGTACATACCTTTCCTGGTGGATATTTACATCACATATTAGAGATAAATTTGTTGGAGGGGTAGTGGACATGATGATGAAATAAAATTGACAGTTAAAAAGGAAGCATAGTAATAGTAAAGAAAATATGTCATTGAAATATGTTAGCATGGTGGGATGAAGTGGCAAAAACCAAAATGACTATCTTGTAATCTTGGGACAAAATCCACTCCAGAGGAACTGTCCCGAAGACAAAAGATCTTGGGATAAAGACCACAAAAAAATATAATTCAATAAAATATAACAAGATATAGAATGAAATGAGATAGTGTAAGGCCAGGGATTTTACTGAGTATTATTTTTTGTTTATTTTCTTTTTTCTTGAAGATTCTATACGCGAGATCATGTATTGACATTGTGGGTATTATGGCTCTCACTCCACTCCATGAAGTCATGAGGATGTATTCATATGTAAATATAGACTAGGAACCTTAAATTCTTTTTTAGATCTCTTCTATAACTATCCTTTTTGAGTTTCTTTTCATGTCCTCGTTTTTTTTTTTTTTTCTGTCCCACTTTAAGAAATCTTCTCTGTCAAGGACTTCCATACCTTTCATGATTCTATAAAGGGTCAGTAGATCTCCTCTTCTCTTCTTAGTTCCAGGGTTGTTAGTTTCAGTTTGGACAACCTTTGTTCATATGTCAATTTTTAAATTGTTGGTACCATCTTTGTCAACGCTCTTTCGATTCTAATTTCTTTATATTCTTTTTTGTGTTGGGTGTCCAGTGTCACAGCATTCTCCAATCTTGGTCTTATCAGCATGACTAATATTTTCTTTACCATTTCCTCATCCATGTAGTTAAAGGCCACCTTTATTGTTCTTAGTAAGTTGTAGGTTTCTCTGACTATTTTGTTTATATGCTTCTCTGGTGACATGTCTTTGTTAATAATAACTCCTGGGTCCTTTCCCGAGCTAAATTTTTTCCTTCTTTTATATATAATGGAAATTAATTAAAGAATATAGAATTATCATTTAGTATATACAGTAGTATAAGTTAATTAATAGAACGAGTCTGAGTTGAGTACCCATCCTTAAGGGGGTACGCGACACCTGGAGGTCATTTTCTAAACTATTTAGAGTAAAGAGCTGAAACTTCTCAGGTAAATAGGTATCCATGTTACCTACATTTTAGGTGAAACAGAATGATGTATGTACACATGTACATATGTACACATGTACGTATACCAGTAGCGACATTTAAAAGTGCACAGCACCATAATACGTGGACCAATTTGTTTTATATTTTGGCTATGATTAGTCAGTAGGCACACCTATGGCCGGTCATTGAGTAATTGAACAATTTCCTTTATACTTTTACATACAGGCATTTCAATTTTAATGTCCGGCAACAATCGTGAAAAATAATTTTTTTTTGGTCTTGTTTCCATTATTACTCCGAACTCTTTCATCCTATTCAAAATATTCGAACGATCGGCCCTAGTAGTTACTAAAAGTAATATTCCCTGTAAGTTTCATCTAAATCTGATGTATTTTAGATTTTTTATGATTAAAAAAAAAGTAAAAAAATATCGAACGGAGATATGGCAACTTGAAATATAAATATATCTGTACCTTGCTTATAGTTTCACCAATTTGACTGATGTTTTCATGGCTTAATTCTTATTATATAATGAGTAAGTACAGTAAAATTCATCAACATATTTTAATTATAAGTACTTTAAATACTGAAAAACTAAAGTATAAGTATATCACAGTAGTGACGACGCACAGACGACACCTTCATATAATTTGCTTTTTTGCACCTTTGGCGGTTTCTTCATATGAAACCTCACTGCTGGGGGTCTTCAGGGTATCTAAATCATTGGAAAGAGGTTTATTTTCCAGCAGTGGGCGCCTTCTCTTTCCTCATCAGATTCCCCTCACCAATCTATGTTGGTAGAGCACCCCCTCCAGCATCATATGATGTCCCTTCTTCTCTCTTCTTTCTCTCTTCTTCCTGTATAGCCTTGATCTTTTTCCTCTTGCTTTCTTCATTGGATTTAATCTTCCTCTTTGAATTGTTTAGTCTAATGTTGTCCTTTACCTCTGTCACTGTCACAGAGGTGCAGGTGAGGGCGGTGGTGGAGTGAGAGGTGGTGAGGTCTTGGCTAGTCGTCTTTGACTGCTTGCCATCTTTAACTGCTGTTTTTTGTCATTGTGGATGTTCTTTTGTTCTTTTTGCTACCCATGATGACTGTACTAAAGAGTAATATGTACTAGCTAAAGTAATAGATTGCAATGAGAGCTCATGAGACATGCGCACTTTTCCTTTCAGAGCTAGCCGGTAACTGACGCTTAGCTTCGCTCAAAGTTGGCAAAACTTCTCTCTCCACCTTCCTCCCTTCCCCTCCACCATCGTACTGGCCATTGAAGCACTGGGCGAGCGTAAATTCAATCAAATTTCAACGTTATTCGATGCGCCTGAAGGTCCTAAATGGCACGCCTCTCTCTAGTGTGGGTTGCACCTTTAACTCCGTCCCTTAAAACCTCACCCAAGACCTTTAAATTGCGCGCGGCTGGAAAATTATTTGTCGGGATTTATTTCTAAATGGTATACGAAATTTTGAACACAGTTTTGAAAAATGCCATATCTTGACCAAATTCACCCCCCCAGGTGTCGCGTACCCCCTTAACAGTGAAAATAGGGAGAGGGAGTGTAAAACACATGGGTAGATCGAACATTGTGGCTGAAGAATATTTTTGTTAATAGGCTATAGGAAAATGTTCGAGTGTGTGAAAGGGATTGTGGCTGAGTGCTCTCTCCCAATGATAAAGATCTCTCTTCCAAAGGTAAAGTAAATCTTATAGGATTAATTTAGGATAGGAAGTAGGTGTAAAGTAAATGTTTACCAAAGGTGGCTGGACGGTTATGATGTAATACCTACACCTTTCCTTCATGCTATTAAGGCAATGAATTCTATAACCCCCATACACATCAACTCTTTTGTTCATAATTGTTTCATAAATAATAATCCAGGGTAAGGTTTGATTCATTTTTTAGTAATTTACATTAGAATATGATTGGATAGGAATCTCAAAAGAAACGAGATGAACATTCTTGTAAGGTGTTGAAGCTTTATATCTTTACACCCCATGCTTATATCTACTATTATAGTAAATACTTAATACATGAATGTTCATCTTATCTTTTTGTATAATTAATTAGGTTTGTATATCATAGATCACTAAATCAAGTGATTGTAAACTTGTCATTTTCTTTAAGTTACCTAAAATGGTGTCACATATTGGACTCTGTTTTCGAGTTGATGCATCAAATCTTAGGCCGTGATCTGAATAGTTCCTACAATCTAGGTTCTAGAACAAGCTGGTGTGGCAGACACCTTACAGATCATTGCCCCAGAAGAAGAGGATCATGGAGGAGGAAGTAAGGTAACTCATGGATCAAGTATTAGTGGAACCCAGTATCCTTGGTTTTTGCCAGCGGCGTTGGTACCTAAATCTGGAGGTGAGTGGAGACTATATGTTGATTACAGGAAGGTGAACGCAGTCACAAAAGTGGACCCTTACCCTCTCCCCAGAATAGATGATCTCAATGAGGAGGTCAGAGCTGCAAAATATTTATCCATACATACATATACCAAGGCTTTTTCCCCCTTACTAGGGAGGTAGCCAAAAAGGAAAAGGCATAAAATCATTTCCACCTATTCCATCCCTGAATACACTCCACACCCCTCCACCCTCCCTCTTATTTTAGCACATCATGGATGATGGGTCATCCTTGCACCTTGTCCACTGCCTTGGGTCAGAAGCAGTGTCACAAGACACAGCACATCCACAGCATTGCATAAAAGGAGAAGACGGGGAGAAATCCCTTCGGGCTGTGTCAAATTTTGCTCACACATACTACCTCACCCCCCATCCCCCCGCCCATTCCACCTCATGCAATCACATCATCCATATACAACCATTCTCCATTCACCCCTGTCTTCTGTCTATTTATCCAAATTAGATTAAATGAAGGGATATCATCAGACCCCCCTTACAAGCAGAGCTACTGAAATATCTGCTTTTCTTACCCCACATGGGCACTTTCAGTTTAGTGACCCCATTTGAGATGAAGAATGGTGGAGCATCATTTTAGCCCCTTGTAAACTGGCTAGTCAAGGGATTGCTGGGTGTTAGAGCATAGTAGTGTCCTCTGACACATGGAGTGATCACATCCACAGGTTGAGGGGCTTACTTGACAAACTAGAACAAGCCCATCTTACTGTGAATCTGAAGAAGAGTGCCTTTGGGAGGAGCACTATCAACTATCTGGAACATCAAGTCGGCCAGAATTGCATCATGGACTTCCAGGTCCTGAAGACAAAGCGAGTTATCAGAACATTCATGGGCATACTTGGATTCTATCAAAGGTACTGTCCAAACCTTGCAGAGGTAGCCACTCCTTTAACCTGCATGCTCTCTTATAATCATTTCAGGTGGGATAAAGGCATTGATGCAGCCATTGAGGAGTGTAAGAAACTTCTGTCAGGTTGTCCTGTCTTGATAGCCCTGGATTATAGTAAGACCTTTTACCTTTTTTGTGATGCCAGTCATGTAGCAGTAGGTGCTATGCTTGCTCAGGAAAAGGATGGTGTCATGAGGCCCATCTTATTCATATCTCAGATTCTCAAGGATTATCAAAGGCAATATTCTACCATTAAAAAGGAGGCTCTCAGCCTAGTGTTGCCTTTGAAGAAATTCCAGATATTCCTGGACAAAAAGGTAATCATCCTGAGCGATCATAACTCCTTGAAGAATATCATAAGTGGTAAGACAAAGAATGACAGATTACCCAGATGGGCATTAGTACCCCAGGGATATGATCTAAGTATTCAACATATCCCAGGAAAATCAAATGTGGTAGCAGACACCTTGTCTTGTCCTGATACAAAAGGTTCAATCCATTTCACAGGCTTAAACATTTTTATCCAGGGAAGGGGGATATGTCATGTTCCATGATGAGTCACTGACACAGGACACAGGCATTATTGACAGAGAGGATGTGGATATGGTGCCAAACCACATTATAGCTAGGGTCACAGTGCCCGCTTTCTAGGTAATTTAAAAGATATGTGTGGTTACCTAAAAATGTAGTTAGTAAGATGTGTGATTATAGATATGAGTATCTTATGTAGGTTGTCCAGTTACAGGAGCTTAGTAATCCAACAGTGGAGGACTATACAACTGGGGACTCCTGCCCCCAGAGGTCAGAGGGTGCATAAACAAGATGATGAAATAAAGTAGAGTCATCGCTTTTAGTATTTGTATTCTTTTGTGTGTTAGAAACTCATACATGTACCAAAGGCTTTTTTCCCCATTATCAGAGAGGTAGAAAAAAAAAAAAAAAAAAAAAAAACACTCCCACCCATTCCATCCCTATCACACTCCATTTCCCTCCACCCTCTTCCCTACTGCTTATCTTGGCACCTCCTGGATAACGGGTCATCCCTGCGTCTTGTCCACTACCCTGGGTCAGAAGCAGTGTCACAAGATGCAGCACATCCACAGCAAGGCCGCTTCATTAAATCGGTGACCCCCACTCTCTGTCCCCTCATGCAGAAAAGTAGAAGACAGTGAAAAATCCCTTCAGGCTGCATCCAATTTTTCTCATACATACTCCCTCGCCCCCCATCCCCCACCCACTCCACCTCATGGATAACAACATCATCCATATACAACCATTCTCCATTCACCCCTGTCTTCTGTCCTCTCCCGTCCTTCATCAACAGACATTCCCCTCTTCCCCAAAGCCCCTTTTACCCTATCCACCCATCTCATCCTAGGTCGCACCCTCATGTTCACTCCTTCCACATCTGCCTTCCACTCCTCTTTTAAAAGTCTTTCTTCACTCATTCTTTCCATGTGTTTAAACTCCTTCTCTCTTCTTCTTATGTTCCATGTTTCTGTCCCGTACAGTGCTGTCATCACAATCACTCCTTCATACAATCTCCTCTTAGCATCCATTCCCAAATGTCCATTTCTCATTACACTTTATAATCCACCAAGACATTTACTCGCTTCTCTTAATCTACATTCTACCTCCACCTCCACTCCTCCCTTTCCTGCCACATTCACACCCAAGTATCTAAAACTATCTACTTCCACCACTCTCCCTTAATACTCACTTCTCAAACATGCCTAGGCCCTTCCATTCTGTTTTTTTTTTTTTTTTTTTTTTTAAGTCTCTGTTCCTTAACTCTGGGCACAATCACTCCCTCACACAACCTTCTCTTTTGTATTCAGCCCCAGATGCCTATTTCTCATAACACTTTTCATTCCTCCCCAGTCATTTACTTGTCTCTTTTATTCTATAATTCACCACTAACCAATCCCCCATTCACTTATACATGAGATCCCAAATACTTAAAATCTCTCATTTCCTTCAGCCTCTAATCCCTTATCATAAACCTACCTCCAGCCTACCACCATCACCATTTCTTGTACATCTAATCACCGTACTTTCCACCATATTTACTTTCACATTTCTCCTCTCACACACCCTATCAAACTCTGTCACCAACTATCATATATTACAATTAGGGTAAACACAACTAGAGAACAACTGGAGTTAAATGTTGTAGCACATATGTAAATCACACAGAAAAACAAACTGTCAGAGTGAAAAATAAAAGTCAAGTGGACTGAAATTAGCAGTTGAAATGTATAAATCTTCCATTTCTTTTATTTTCAAACTCTGATAGAGGTTGTTTTCATGTGACAATTAATGAACTCAAAACTATGAAGCAACTTACAATATCTGCCATGAGTGGATCATTTGGATTGGGTGTGGCCATCAGAAGCTGGATGGAAGTCAGGACAGTGTGCATATTATGTGCTGGGCGCCAACTCCCAGATGGTGGGAGTTTTAAGACATCCAAACAAATACGCCCTGCATCATCAATGTTAGGATGGTAGATCTTGGTCATGAACCTCACCTTTGGGGGTTGGAAGGGATATCTGAAGAGAATAGTCACCAATCTAATATTCTAAAATGCGATGTGAATATCATTGAAAAAAAAAAGTTCAAGTTTATACCATCATCATTAAAAATGTACAAAGTTGAGGTTATGTATATACCCATGGTTTTTCCCTTTGCACAGGGGTGACTAAGTCAAAACATACACAGACTCTTTGTGGGAGAAAAAGTACTTGAAAAGTAGAATATATGGTTTTTCATTTGTTAATCATGTAAGGGAGGAACATTTATAATGGGTTGGCTATTGAACTTAATGCATACATAAAGAAGGGGAATGAGCCAGAGGACAGCTTGTATAGTTCTGCTTTACAAAGGAAATGGGGACAAATATGTAGTTGGGAAGGAACACAAGGTCCTGAGATCATCAATCAATCAATCTGTTGCCCATGGTCTTTCTTGCAGAAGACCTGCTGCCTTCAGGTAACTGGCAATATCTTCTGTGTGGGTCCACAAGTCACAGAGGAAGATATATTGTGTTGATGTCTCAGTATTGTTAGTGTAAAGCATTGTAGTATGAAGTGTTCTGTGTTAACTGTGTGGTGGTTGCATCTAAGGTAATTTGAATCTGTGGTCAGGTATATTCTGTCTTGATATTGTTTCAATAGTGTATATTATCCTGAGTGCAATTGTGCCAGTGTGGTTCTTACTACATGTGGGATGGTTTTTTCCTGTGGTGCTTATGTCTGGGAGTAGTTGGTGCATTGAGTTTGTTGGTCTGTCCTGAAGGTCTTTTTAGTGACTTGAATGTGTATGTGTTTTTGTGTGGTAGTTTGTTATAAATATCTTATTAGTATGCTGGGTTTTTTTTTGTCATGTTCTGTTGGTGGTACTTGTGAGATGTAGTGTCCTGGGTGTGTAATGTTAACCCCTTCCATACGGTGCCGCACACGTAGGCGTCATGGACTTAGATCTCGGTGGCAGCAGCCAATGCCAGCCGTACGACGTGTCGTAATAATACTCGCATCATAAAATATAGTCACCGCTTATATCGATCGTTCTCTCTTCACCCATGAATTTTGATAACCATAGAAAATGCGATTACAAAAGAATTAGAAAGAATGTCATTATGGAGGGGCGACTACAATAAATATAATCAAGACGCCGATATGGCAGCCTCGCGAATACACTCGCTCCCCATGACGCCTACGTGTGCGGCACCGTATGGAAGGGGTTAAGAATCCTAGCATAGAACTGTGTTTTTGTCATTGTCACGTGGTGTTCTATGTAAAGTATTTTGATTTCTGTATCATCATTATCAACTGGGAGCATACGCCAATGAACGTGTTGCTTCACTCACATGCTGTCATCAGTCCCCACAGTCCCTCTGAGTAAGTTCCCATGCAGCCACCCTTCCCACTTCAAACAACTTTCAACAAGTTCAATCAACTTGCCCCAACCATGAGTTTTGTGGGAGTTCCCTTCATCTCCTCCACCAAAAGGTTGTCTCTTGTATTTTACCTAGTTGTATTTTACGGGAAGAGAGCTATGCTCATAGTGACCCATTTTTGTATCTTTCTGTATTCAGTTTGTTTTTAAAGTCATGTATAGTTTTTGCACTCACTGTTTCCTTATTCAGTTTGTTCCAGATATCTATTGCTCTGTGTGGGAAGCAATTCTTTTTCAGATCTCTACTGTAACTGTCCTTCTTAAGTTTCTTCTTGTGTCCTCGTTTTTCTTCTGTCCCACTTTAGTAAGTCATCTCTATCAAGAATTTCCATCCCTTTCATAATTCTATAGATGGTCAGCAAATCACCTCTTTCTCTTCTTTGTTCCAGGCTTGGTAGATTTAGTTTATCTAATCTTTGTTCATATGACAAATTGTAGAGTGATGGCACCATCTTTGTTGTTGCTCTTAGAATTCTTTCTAGTTTATGTTATAAAATTGGAGAGTGATGGCACCATCTTTGTTGTTGCTCTTTGAATTCTTTCTAGTTTATGTTTTGTTTTTTGTTTTTTTGTTTTTTAATTAGGTGTCCACAGTGTTGCTGCATATTCTAATTTTGGTCTTATCAGTGTAACTAGTATTTCCTTTACCGTTTCTTCATCCATGTAGTCAAAGGCTACTTTCATTGATCTTAATAATTTGAAAGTTTCTCCAACTAATTTGTTGACATGTTTGTCTGGTGTTATGTCATTAGAGATAGTTACTCCTAGGTCCTTTTCCAAGTTTACCTTTTTTTTTTTTTTTTTTACTTTGTACCAATTTTATATTAATATCATATTCTATTTTGTCTAGGTCTTCTTGAAAAGATTTGCAGTCTTCCTCTGTACTTATTCACTTTAGTAGTTTCACATCATCTGCAAGGAAGTTCATGTAACATTCCACACCTTTGTCGATATCATTTATATAAATAGCAAACATTAATGGAGCTAATACAGAGCCTTGTGGGACTCCACTTATCATATCTTCCCAATTTGAGTTCTTGTCTCTAAGTACCACCCTCATTTTTCTTCCATTCAGGAAATCTTTCATCCATTCCAATAACTTTCCTTGTATTCCATATATTATTTCAATTTTTCTTAGTAGCTTTTTGTGTGGTACTTTGTCAAAAGCCTTTTCTAAGTCCAAGAGAGCACAATCTGTCCATCCGTCTCTTTTTTGTATTATTTCTATTAATCTTGAATAAAAGCATATTAAGCTTGTGATACGTGATCTTCCACTTCTAAAATCAAAATTATTAGGATTTTGTATTTTGTTCTCTTCTAAGTGTTTAATCCATTTATTCCTAAGAACATTTTTGCATAATTTTTCTACTGTGCTTGTAAGGGATACTGGTCTATAGTTTGTTATATTTTCTGTCTCCTTTGTATATTGGTACAATATTTGCATTTTTCCAATCTTGTGGTACTTTTCCTTCTTAGAGTGAGAAGTCAATTATCTTGTGTATTTTGTCCGTTAGTTCATCTATACATTCTCTCAATATCCAGTTTGCACTTCCATTGGGCCTGTGTGACTTTTTGCTATCAAGGTTTTTTATTTGGTCCCTTATTTATTTCTGTGTCACCATTATTTCTCTCATTTCAGGGGATCTTCCTCATTGTCCTTCATCCCAAATTTGTGAGCTTTCAATTGTAAATACAGATCTAAAATGCCTAATCATAACTTCAGCCATTTCTACATCATCTATATGTTCTCTATTTCCTTCGTGCAGTTTCACTATTTTGTGTTTGTCTTTTAGTTTATCATTTACATATCTGTAAAATAGTTTAGGTTGGTCCTTGCATTTATTTATTATATCTTTATTGTAGTTTCTTTATTCCTTCCTGTGTATATCTACAGATTCGTTTCTCAGTTTGATGTATGTTTGCCATTTGGTCATTTTTTTTTTTTTCCCATCTTTTCCAGGCTTTGTCTCTTCTATCTTTAGCTTCACTACACTTTTTGTTATACCAACACTTTATATAAACCCTTTTTTGTTTCTTCTTTGGTGCATATTTATCTGTTCCCTCATATTTGTCTTTAAATATGTTCCATTTCTCTTCCATCTTTGTTTCTTCATTTGAAATTTTTTCCCAGTTAGCCTTTTTAAAAAGATTTCTAAGTTTTGTAAACTCTGTTTTGTTGTACATTAATCTTCCTTCTCTATGTTTCTCATTTCTTCTCATATCATTTTATTAGTTTGTGGTCACTCTTCCCAATTGGTGTCTTGGAATTCATTTTGTCTATGATTTCAGGCTCAGGTGTGAATATTAGTTCTAGTCTCGGCAGTTCTTCATTGTTTCTATATCTGGTATTTTCCTTGACCCATTGAGTCAATGTATAGTCAATGGTCATATCCAGTAGAGTGTTGCCCAAGAATTCCTCTCCACCTTTTACTGTTGTTTCTTCCCAATTTATTTCCTTTGCATTAAAGTCACCCATAATTACTATGTTTCCTCCATCTATCAGTAATTCAGATAATGCATTCTTTGTGTCTTCCAGTAATTTTGAATGATCACTATCAGACTAAGCCTAAGTTTTTGGGGGCACATATACTACTGTAAATTTTCTACTTTTCATATTACTTTTTACAACTTAATCATAATCATTTCCACATTATCTTTTCCTTCTGTTATCTTTGTCACATTTAAGCCCTTTCTAGTCAATAACATGACTCCTCCCCCGTGTTTATCCATTCTATTTTTTGCACAATGATGATATAGGATATTTCAATTTTGTCTCCACAATTCACATTATGTCTGGTTTCTTGATTAACAAGTAGTCGTTTAGTTAATTTATTCCAGAAATTATACCATCCATGTTTGTGAATGCCACTTTTTATCTTTTATTTTCTTCTCTCTTCTGGTTTATGTTTCCTTTTTTCTGATGTACCATTTTCTCATCCTCAGATCCAGTACTCATCAGCAAACAACAGCTGGCTTATCTCCCACTTTTCTCCATTTTCCTTAAACATCTCCAACCCCTGACCCACTACCTTTGCATTCACCTCTCACACCACCCCATACATGTATAGATTGAACAGCCAGGGCAACATAACACATCCCTGATGAAGTCCCACCTTTACCTCAAACCATTCACTCTCTCCATTTCTAATCCTAACACATGCTCTACTACTCTCATAAAAACTCTTGACTCTTAACAGCTATCCTCCTATACCATATATATGCAGTACCTCCCACAGTGCCTTCCTGTCTACCCTGTCATAAGCCTTTTCCAAATCCATAAAAGCCCAACAAACATCCTTACCTTTTCCTATAGCTTTCTCACATATCTGTCTTACCGCATAAATCTGATCTACACAACCCCTACCTGTCCTAAAATCACACTGTTACTCACCAATTACTCCCTCTCTTCCTCCCCGAATCCTCTCAATCAAGACCCTCCCATAAGCCTTCCCAACTACACTCAACATGCTAATCCCTCTGAAACTACTACAATCACATTTGTCCCCCTTTCCCTTGTAAAGCAGGATGATACAGGCACTATTCCAGTCCTCCAGCACTCTACCCTCTTTTAAACAAACATTAAATAACATCACCAGCCAGTCCACCACAACTGTCCCTCCTTTCTTCAGACATTCTGCATGGTGTCCATCCAACCCAGGTGCCATACTTGCTCTCATCATCTTAACAGCTACTTTCACTTCATCCTTCCCTATTTCTCCTCCATTTTCCTCACTCAATCACACTCATTTTCTTAGCGCTTCCCACTGCAACTACCTTTCCCTCCCTATCCTCCTTCACATTTAGCAACTCCCTAAAATACTCTGCTCACCTTCCTCTCACTGTCTTCTCTTCCATTATCACCTCTCCATCTGCACCTTTTACCTTTTCTTCTCTACTTGATTCGCCTCCTCTTCCTCTTTTAATTTCTTTCCAAAACATCTTTTTATTACTTTCAGAATTTTCTGTCATACACTTACCCATTTCACATCCACTTTCCTCTTTGCTTCCTTTATCTTATGCTTAACTTCCTTTCTCTTTACTTTGTACCTCTCATATGATTCCCTTGTCCTAATTTGTAGCCAATCTATGAAAGCCTGCTTCTTCTCTTCTACACCCTTCTTTCCTTCCTCATCCCACCACTCACTACCCTTCCTTCTATTTCCTCCCGCCTTTCTTGTCCCACACACCATCTTTGCACGCCTTATGATTCCCTCCTTGAACCATCCCCATTCCTCTCCTCCTCCACTCCTAGTTCTACTCTATCCATCACTCCCTCCCACTCCTCTCTCAGCTGCTTCTTATACTCATTCTCCTTTTCTTTCTCATTTAAGCAGTTCACTCTAAGTACCTCCCTACCTTCTGCCCATTTCCTCTTTCTCCACCTATTCTCCACTCTCATTTTACCTTCCACCAGAAAATGATCTGATATGCCCCCACTCTCTCCTCTTAGAACATGTACATCCTTAAGTCTTCCTACCATACTCCTGGTCATCACTATATAGTCTATTAACGCTCTATCTGCCACCCTTCCATCCACCACCCTCTCCCATGTGTACTTATGCTTGAATTTCTTCCTAAACACTGTATTTGCTATAATCAACTCTCAAGACAGATCTCCATCAATTCTCCAGTACAATCTTTACCTGAAACTCCACTTCCCAAACACTCTGTCTATTGATTTGTTTCCTACCCTAGAATTAAGGTCTCCCAATACAACTATACAGCCAGTCCTTGCTTAACAACGATCTCGTTTAGTGACGACTCGGAGTTATGACGGCTTCTTAAAAAAAAAAAAAAAAAAAAAAAAAAAAAAAAAAAAAAAAAAAAAAAAAAAAAAAAAAAAAAAAAAAAAAAAAAAAAAACAACAATTGTCAAAAATATTCTTTTACTGCATTCGAATCTTCACGCCTACCGAAACAATGCAATCGCTACTCGTCAGTTTTAACTGTAACACGCTGCTAGCGTGTCTATACTTAAATTTGCTCCTCAAGTTTTTAGTGATTTCTAGTTAACAGTATACAACTTTATCCCTTCATGATGACTGGAAAACGAAAAAATACAAATTCTCCTACTGGATCCGGTCCTAAGAAGCAGAGGAAAGCCATCGACTTAGATATAAAAAGGAAAGTCATTAACGAGCACGAGGGAGGTAAGAAAGTCCAAGCTATTGCTGACAGCCATGGCTTCTCACATTCAACTATCTCTACAATTCTCAAGAACAAAAGTAGTATCAAAGAAATGGCAAAATTATCGACAGGATACAGCGCATTGTTAACTAGGCAGTGAAAAGGATTGGTGCATGAGATGGAGAAAATGCTTTCGGTGTGGATCGATGACAATATCGAGAAAAATATCCCTGTGAGTCTTGGTTTGATTCAAAGTAAGGCGCTGAGCGTTTCTGTGCACACGTCGAACGGACGCACAGAAACGCATCAGCTATTTGTACACGCGTTCGCGTTTCACTGACCAGCAGGTCCCTGCCGCTGACCTGCGGTGAGCGCTCCAGCCCAAACCTTCTTTCAAAGGATCCCATAGCGCAGGCCTCTTTTCTACTTCGGAAATCAACTCCTCAGTGTTGTGGTATGCCATCCTGCTACTCGTCTGAAAATGTTCTTCATTAACCACTTCACTACGGGACTTAAATCTCACGGGCAGCAGCCAATGCCAGCCGTACGACGTGTTGTAATAATACTCGCATCATAAAATATAGTCACCGCTTATATGGATCGTTCTCTCTTTCACCCGCGAATTTTGAAAACCACAGAGAATGGGATTCAGGGCACATTTGGGAGAATGTAAAAACACAGGGGCGACTACAATAAATATAATCAAGACGCCGATATGGCAGCGTCGCGAATCCACTTGCTCCTCATGACGCCTACGTAGGTGGCACCGTATGGAAGGGGTTAATTAATATTAGTAGACTACCTGATGTATGCATGCATGTATATCAACTGTGCTCAAATATCTATGCATATTTCATATAAATCATGACTGTTATATCATACTCGAATGAACTACACACCAGAACGGGATGTGTAACTTACATCACCCAGCTGGAAGCGATGACTGATATGGCAGCGGGACCTGCGTGCGCGTGTTCTAGAATGTTCGGGTGAAAGCTCTCATTGCCACTAGTAGCCAGCAAGGACGCGTGTGTCAGGAAAAACAGATGCGTTCTTGCTGGCACTGCGTTTGTGCAGCGTTGCACATCCGCAAACCGCGTCGTGTGAAAGGTCCCATTGAACTCCATTGAAAGTTAAAACGCGGCACACCGGAACGCTCGTGTGAAAGCGGCCTTAGCTGTATAATCTTACTGCATAGAAGCGACGCCCAGTTAGTTCTTTCATTGCACTTGTAGGCACATGACGTGCCCATGTATATTAGACGTTAAACCTAATAAATGATTGATGTGGTCCCCTTGAGTATCCCTGCACCTACAACCACAGTAAGATGGACAGTAAAGTAAACATACAAAATGTATTAATATACATTCCCTGAATAAAATAACTTAGCATGTAGCACTTTGTCAGTTTGCCTACTTCCGAATCTTTGTTTATATGCTCATACATGTATGTCTCTCAATGGGTCCTCGTTTAGCGATGAAATCGCTTAATGACTGATATGGCAGCGGGACCTGCGTGCGCGTGTTCTAGAATGTTCGGGTGAAAGCTCTCATTGCCACTAGTAGCCAGCAAGGACACGTGTGTCAGGAAAAACAGATGCGTTCTTGCTGGCACTGCGTTTGTGCTGCGTTGCAGATCCGCAAACCGCGTCGTGTGAAAGGTCCCATTAAACTCCATTGAAAGTTAAAACGCAGCACACCGGAACGCTCGTGTGAAAGCGGCCTTAGCTGTATAATCTTACTGCATAGAAGCGACGCCCAGTTAGTTCTTTCATTGCACTTGTAGGCACATGACGTGCCCATGTATATTAGACGTTAAACCTAATAAATGATTGATGTGGTCCCCTTGAGTATCCCTGCACCTACAACCACAGTAAGATGGACAGTAAAGTAAACATACAAAATGTATTAATATACATTCCCTGAATAAAATAACCTAGCATGTAGCACTTTGTCACTTTGCCTACTTCCGAATCTTTGTTTATATGCTCATACATGTATGTCTCTCAATGGGTCCTCGTTTAGCGACGAAATCGCTTAATGACGGGGTCTTCTGAACGATACTCCGCCATTAAACGAGGACTGGCTGTATTGACATTTCTCCCTAATCCCTCTATGCACTCATTTAAATCTACCCAAAACGCCTCCCTTTCCTCTATGCTCTTCTCACTACCAGGCCCATACACACTTACAAAAACCCATATCTCCCTTCCCAGCTTCACCTTCATCCAGATCAACCTTGAAGAAACCTCCTTCCACTCCACTACACGCTTACCTATCGCTTCACTTACTAGTATAGTCACCCCTTCTCTCCCTTGTGCCCTCTTCACTCCTAAGAACCTCCCATCTATATTCCCAAACTCACACTCGTCCCTCCCTTTCATTTTAGTTTCACTCAAAGCTAGCACATCCATCTTTCTTCTCACAAACATACTGCCTATGTCTTCCAGGAGGCAAAGAGGAGAGCAGATGTGAAATGGGGTAAGTGTATGACAGAAAATTTTGAAAGTAATAAAAAGAATGTCTGAAAAAGGGAGGTACAGTGATGGTGGACTGGTTGGTGAGGTTATTTAATGTTTGCTGGAGAGAGGGTAGAGTGCCAGAGGACTGGAGGAGTGCCTGCATAGTTCCTCTTTACAAGGGAAAAGGGGACAAGTGTGAATGTAGTAGTTTCAGAGGGATTAGCTTGTTAAGTGTAGTTGGGAAGGCTTATGGGAGGATCTTGATTGAGAGGATTAGGAGAGGAACAGAAGGAGTAATTGGTGAGGAACAGTGTGGATTTAGGACAGGTAGAGGTTGTGTAGATCAGATCTTTGTGGTAAGACAGATATGTGAGAAAGCTATAGGAAAGGGGAAGGATGTTTTTTGGGCTTTTATGGATCTAGAAAAGGCTTATGATAGGGTAGACAGAAAGGCACTGTGGGAGGTTATGCACATATACGGGATAGGAGGAAAGCTTCTGGGAGCTGTCAAGAGTTTTTATGAGAGTAGTAGAGCATGTGTCAGGATTGGAAATGGAGAGAGTGAGTGGTTCAAGGTAAAGGTGGGACTTCGTCAAGGATGCGTTATGTCACCCTGGCTGTTCAACTTATACATAGATGGGGTGGTGTGAGAGGTAAATGCAAGGGTAGTGGGTCAGGGATTGGAGATGGTTAAAGAAAATGGAGAAAAGTGGGAGGTGAGCCAGCTATTGTTTGCGGACGACACTGCGCTTGTGGCAGGATCGGAGGAGGGATGAGGAAGTTGGTGGCAGAGTTTGGGAGAGTATGTGATAGAAGAAAGCTAAAGATAAATGTGGGTAAAAGTAAGGTGATGAGATGTACAAGGGGTGAAAGTGGCAGTAGACTGGAAGTGAGCATTAAGGGAGAGCGACTGGAGGAAGTGGATACTTTTAGATACTTGGGTGCAAATGTGGCAGGAAAGGGTGGAGTGAAGGTGGAGGTAGAATGTAGATTGAGAGAAGCGGGTAAGCCTTGGTGGATTAAAGAGTGTAATGAGGAATAGACATTTGGGAATGGATGCTAAGAGGAGACTGTATGAAGGAGTGATTGTGCCAACAGCACTGTATGGGGCAGAAACATGGAACATAAGAGAAGAAGAGAGAAGGAGTTTGAATGTGTTTGAGATGAGGTGTCTGAGAAGTATGATGGGGGTTACTAGGCTAGATAGTGAGAAATGAGGAGGTGAGGAGGAGAACAGGGGTGGAAAAGGAGCTGGGAGATAGGGTTGATGAAAGAGTGTTAGGATGGTTTGGACACATGGAAAGAATGAGTGAAGAAAGACTAGTAAAAGATGTATGGAAGGAAGATGTGGAGGGAGTGAACATGAGGGGACGTCCTAGGATGAGGTGGATGGAATGGGTGAAGGGGGCTTTGGGGAAGAGGGGAATGTCTGTTGAGGAAGGACGGGAGAGGACAGAAGACAGGGGTGAATGGAGAATGGCTGTATATGGATGATGTTGTGATTGTATGAGGTGGAATGGGCAGGGGGATGGGGGGTGACATAGTATGTGTGAGCAAAATTTGACGCAGCCCAAAGGGATTTCTCCCCATCCTCTCCTTTTATGCGATGGGGGGACGGAGAGGGGGGGTCGCCGATTTAATGAAGCGGCCTTGCTGTGGATGTGCTGTGTCTTGTGACACTGCTTCTGACCCAGGGCAGTGGACAAGGTGCAGGGATGACCCGTCATCCAGGAGGTGCTCAGATAAGAGGGAGGGTGGAGGGGTGTGGAGTGTATTCAGGGATGGAATGGGTGGAAATGATTTTATGCCTTTTCCTTTTTGGCTACCTCCCTTGTAAGGGGGAAAAAGCCTTGTTATATGTAATAAAAAGATGTTTAATAAAAAGATGTTTTGGAAAGAAATTAAGAGAGGAAGAGGAGGCAAATCAAGTAGAGAAGAAAAGGTAAAAGGTGCAGATGGAGAGATGATAATGGAAGAGAAGGCAGTAAGGGGAAGATGGGCAGAGTATTTTAGGGAGTTGCTAAATGTGAAGGAGGATTGGGAGGGTAGAGGGTGGAGGGGAGTGGAATGTATATAGGGATGGAATGGGTGGGAATGGTTTTTATGCCTTTTTCTTTTTGGCTACCTCCCTTGTACATACATACATATACAAAGGCTTTTTTCCCCTTACAAGGGAGGTAGCCAAAAAGAAAAAGGCACAAAAACCATTCCCATCCATTCCATCCCGAAATACACTCCACTCCCCTCCACCCTCCCTCTTATCTTGGAACCTCCTGGATGATGGGTCATCCCTGCACCTTGTCCACTGGCCTGGGTCAGAGGCAGTGTCGCAAGACAAAGCACATCCACAGCAAGGCTGCTTCATTAAATCGGCGACCCCCCTCTCTGTCCCCTCATGCAGAAAAGGAGAAGACAGGGAGAAATCCCTTCGGGCTACGTCAAATTTTTCTCACACATACTAAATTATCCCCCATCCCCCCCACCCATTCCACCTCATGCATCACAACATCATCCATATACAACCATTCTCCATTCACCCCTGTCTTCTGTCCTCTCCCATCCTTCCTCAACAGACATTCCCCTCTTCCCCAAAGCCCCCTTCACCCCATCCATCCATCTCATCCTAGGATGCCCCCTCATGTTCACTCCCTCCACATCTGCCTTCCATACCTCTTTTACTAATCTTTCTTCACTCATTCTTTCCATGTGTCCAAACCATCCTAACACTCATTCATCAACCCTATCTCCCTACTCCCTTACCACCCCTGTTCTCCTCCTCACCTCATTTCTCACTGTATCTAGCCTAGTAACCCCCATCATACTTCTCAGACACCTCATCTCAAACACATTCAAACTCCTTCTCTCTTCCTCTCTTATGTTCCATGTTTCTGCCCCATACAGTGTTGTTGGCATACTCACTCATTCATACAGTCTCCTCTTAGCCCCCATTCCCAAATGTCTATTTCTCATTACACTTTTTCATCCCCCAAGGCTTCTCTCAATCTGCATTCTACCTCCACCTCCACTCCACCCTTTCCTGCCACATTTGCACCCAAGTATCTAAAACTATCCACTTCCTCCAGTTGCTCTCCCTTAACCCCTTCCATACGGTGCCACACACGTAGGCGTCATGAGGAGCAAGTGGATTCGCGACGCTGCCATATCGGCGTCTTGATTATATTTATTGTAGTCGCCCCTGTGTTTTTACATTCTCTCAAATGCGCCCTGAATCCCATTCTCTGTGGTTTTCAAAATTCGCGGGTGAAAGAGAGAACGATTGATATAAGCGGTGACTATATTTTATGATGCGAGTATTATTACGACACGTCGTACGGCTGGCATTGGCTGCTGCCCGCGAGATTTAAGTTCCGTACTGAAGTGGTTAATGCTCACTTCCAGTCTACTGCCACTTTCACCCCTTGTACATCTCATCACCTTACTTTTACCCACATTTATTTTCAACTTTCTTCTTTCAAGCACTCTCCCAAACTCTGTCACTAACTTCCTCATCCCTCCTCTGATCCTGCTACAAGCACAGTGTCGTCCGCAAACAACAGCTGGCTCACCTCCCACTTTTCTCCATTTTCTTTAAACATCTCATATCCCTCCCACCACCCTTGCATTTACCTCTCACACCACCCCATCCATGTATAAGTTCAACAGCCAGGGTGACATAACACATCCCTGACAAAGTCCCACCTTTACCTCGAACCACTCACTCTCTCCATTTCGAATCCTGACACATGCTCTACTACTCTCGTAAAAATTCTTGACAGCACCTACAAGCTTTCCTCCTACCCCGTATATCTATAAAATCTCCCACAGTGCCGTCCTGTCTACCCTGTATTTACAACTTTATTGATAACACTGGCCTGCGTTTAAATTTTTTTTTTCAAAGGTCGAAGGTTTTTCAAGTGATTTATAGGTTTTTTGGTGCGCTGAATCCAAAAATGCCATCCGTTTCCTTGGATCAGGTCTAGTTTTTGAGATATGAGAAGTACAAATTTTGGGCCTTGTATAGTACTAAGTATATGGAAAACGAGGCTGCAGGTATAGCCTATTCTTATTTTTTTTGCATAAAAATTATACTGTAGCACCCCGAAACTGATACTGAAACCTAATGATGTTTTTGTTTACTTTCAGGAAACTGAAACCAAAACTGAAACCGAAACTGCATTGACTACATTGACAACACTGAAACTGAAAATGGTTTAGAAAAGTGTGATCTCCAATCAATGTGACTGATTTTATAAGAATCTGTGCTTTTTACAAGAATCTGTGCTTCTTGTGTTTCTATTTTCGACACATATCTTAGATTGACAGAAAATGGAACGCAAATGCACAAATCATCCTGATAGGTTCTGCTACATATGTGGTAATGTGATTCTTCCTCGTCGACTAGCAAATATAACTGATTTTGTGAAGAAGGCATATCATGCTTACTTTAGAGTTAAGCTTGGGGACCAGGACAAGCCATTTGCACCCCATGTTAGCTGCAAAACATGTGTCGAGAACTTGCGTGATTGGAGAAATAAAAAAAGGAAGAGTATGCCATTCGCTGTTCCAATGGTTTGGAGAGAGGGTAAAGATCATGTGTCAGACTGCTATTTCTGCATGACTAATCTTAAAGGAGTCAACCGCAAGAACAAGCATTGTATTCAGTATCCTAATGTTCCGTCTGCCATACGACCAGTCCCTCATGGTCCAGGCCTGCCCGTTCCCAAGCCAGATGTTGCAATGGAATCTAGCTCTGAATCGGAATCTGATAACGCACTAGACAGGGCAGAGGGTGGAGAATACATGCCAGAAGAGAATGACCGGCCAGTGCCTCTAACACAAGCAGATCTCAATGACCTGACACGGGATCTAAACCTATCAAAGGAATCAGCACAGCTTCTGGGTTCTCGTCTTCGTGAGAAAAATTTGCTAGCACCTGAGACAACATTCTTTTGGTACCGAGAGCGTGAAAGAAAATTTAGACAGTTCTTCACAACCCAGAAGGACTCGTCATTAGTTTACTGCAACAACATTGCTGGTTTGATTCAATCAATGGGGCTGGACTATGTTGCTACTGAATGGAGACTGTTCATCGACTCTTCCAGCAGAAGTCTCAAGGCAGTCCTCCTTCACAACGGAAATAAATACTCTTCAATTCCAATCGGTCATTCGGTGCAAATGAAAGAAACTCATGACAACATGGATCAGCTACTGTCTGCTCTGAACTACAATGACCATGGTTGGTTGATCTGTGGAGATCTTAAGGTAGTTGGATTGGTTTTGGGACTACAGGGTGGGTACACAAAGTATCCATGCTTTTTGTGTTTGTGGGATAGTCGGGCTGATGATCAACATTTTGTCAGACAAGAATGGCCACCACGACAATGTTTGGAACCTGGTTCACACAATGTTCAGGCTCGTTCTCTTGTTGAACCAAACAAGGTCTTACTCCCACCTTTACATATCAAACTGGGACTGATGAAGAACTTTGTGAAGGCAATGGACAAGGACGGCATGGGATTTACTTTTCTTCAGCAGAAGTTTCCTCGGATCAGTCTGGAAAAGCTTAAGGCTGGCATCTTTGATGGGCCTCAGATAAGGGAACTTATGAAGGACTCAATGTTTGACGATGCACTGAATGCAGCTGAGCTGTCCGTTTGGTGGTCGCTTAAGTCAGTGATAAGAAACTTTCTAGGAAATAACCGAAGTGCAGAATACGAGAAAGAAGTCGATGAGCTCTTGAACAGCTATCAAAAATTAGGGGCTTGCATGTCAGTCAAAATGCACTTTCTACGGTCCCACTTAGACTATTTCCCTCAGAACTGTGGTGACTTCAGTGAGGAACAGGGAGAACGTTTCCACCAGGATATTCATGTCATGGAAGAACGTTACCAAGGCCGGTGGGATGTGAACTTTCTTGCGGACTACTGTTGGTGTTTGAAACGAGACGTGGTGGCTGCCCAACACAGGAACAAGTCACTGAAAAGGCCCTTCATCCATGATTAGATTTTCTGTAATATATCCTCTTTATCTTCTGAACTATGCAAGAAAAAATTATTTCTTTTGTCAAGAATTTTTTTCCAAAATTAAAGGGAATAAATAGCACTAAATGGCATTTTTAATTATTTTTACCGCCTCGTATCTCAAAAACGTGACCTGATTGAACAAAATGAGTGTGATTTTTTTATTCTGCATAGCAAATTACCCTAGAATCAGTTATCAGATGCTTTACCTTTGAAACTTCACAGGCCAGTGTAATTAATTCCATATTATATTTGCCTTCATTTATCTTTGTAAGGGAGAAAAAGCCTTGGTATATGTATGTATTTATCTTTGTCATATTTAAACCCTTTTTGGTCAATATTATGACTCCTCCCTGTTTATCTGTTCTATTTTTTGCCCAGTGGTTCTATAGACCTTGTCCCACCATACTTGTTGATAGAGGACCTTTCAGTTTTGTCTCCACAATTCCCATAATATCAGGTTTCTCTATTTCCAGATAGTCGTTCAATTCCTTACTTCCAGAAATCATACAATCCATATTTGTGTATTCCACTTTTACATACATACATATACCAAGGCCTTTTCCCCTTTTCAAGGGAGGTAGCCAAAAAGAAAAAGACATAAAATCATTCCCACCCATTCCATCCCTAAATACACTCCACTCCCCCCCACCCTCCCTCTTATCTTAGCACCTCCTGGATGATGGGTGATCCCTGCACTTGTCCACAGCCACTTTTAGTTTCATATTTTCTTCTCTTTCTTATTTAAGTTTCCATTTTTCTGACGTACCATTTTTTCAGTCTCAGATCTAATACTCTCCAAAAAACTTGTTTTTTTCCATCTCTGTTCTTTTCTCATTTCTATTCTTGGCTTCAATTCTGAAAGCTTTGTCTTTCTCTATTTCCTCATCACTCATTTCCTTTTTTATCCATATGTCTGAAATTCTCACTGTTTTCTAATTTAACCGCCTTTGATAGTATCTACTCAGCTATCATTTGAGTTCTTAGTTTGATTTTCAGAGGTCTATGTTGTTTTTCTTTTGAGTATTTGCTCATCCTGTGAATTTTGTCAATTTTCTTGTCAAAATTTTTCCCTTCATCTTTAATTTCTTTCAAAATTTCCTTAACTATTTCTTTTTACTCCTTTTCTCTTTGGTATTCATACACATTGTGTTTTTCTTTGATACCATGGAGCACAATGCATTTACCTTTGTCTACTGTATCTCTTACCCAATTTTCCTTTTCTTTAATTACTTTCATAACTGTTTCTTTTGTATTCTCCTCCATCTGCTTTTGTACTATTTCTCTAAAGGATATTTTTTTATTTTCCTGTTCCTACTTCCACTGATTTTATATTTCAAGGAGGTCTGTTTCCTTGAGTGACTCTTCCACCTTTCCGGTCACTATCTGTAATTGCTCTTTGACCTTTTTCAGTTCTTCATTTTTGTTCTTATCCTAATTTTTCATTCTTTTGTTTTCTCCCACCTTTGATTTATTCTTCGTGTATCATTTAAGCATGTCCTCTTCAGTATCACCTCTTGGTGATTCGACTCTACTTACATCCAGCCCTCTCTTTGTTGGTTCACTTAATATTTTTTCTTCTTTTTCTTTTTCCATTGTGCCAAACTATACTTTTTTAAGAACTGGATTTAACCTTGTCGGTCACTCAAGAACATAGTCTAAAAATTCCGCAAAATAACAACTAGGTGTTTCCATTGTATCGGCAACAAAACCGCTCAATCAGAGCTCAATCAGAGCTCAATCAATGCACTTCCTTTCGCTTCGATGTCTTGTTTATGTATTTACCTAATTGTATTATACGGAAAAGGAGCTATGCTCATAGTGACCCGTCTTTGTATCTTTCAGCATCAAGTTTTTTTCTTAAAATCTTGAATAGTGTTTGCACACACTGTTTCTTTATCTAAATTATTCCAGGTATCCAGCACTCTGTGTGGGAAGCTTTTTTTTCAGATCTCTTCTATAGTTATCCTTTTTGAGTTTCTTTTCATGTCCTCTTGTTTTTCCATTGTCCCATTTTAGTAAATCATTCCTATCAAGGATTTCCATTCCTTTCATGATTCTATAGATAGTCAGTAGATCTCCTCTTTCTCTTCTCTGCTCCAGTGTTGGTAATTCCAATTTGGATAATCTTTGTTCGTATGTTAATTTGGAAAGAGGTGGTGTCAACTATGTTGTTGCTCTCCGTATTCTTTCTAATTTCTTTATATTCTTTTTAGTACTGGGTGTCCATAGTGTTGCTGTGTATTCCAGTTTTGGTCTTATTAATGTAACTAATATTTTCTTAATAATTTCTTCATCCAAATAGTCAAATGCCACTTTCATTAACCTTAATAGGTTGAAGGTTTCTCTGACTACTTTGTTGATATGTCTGTCCCATGTCATGTCTTTGCTGATTGTTACTCCAAGGTGTGTGAGATAAAGTGCTTGAGAAGTATGGTGTGGGTTATGAGGATGGACAGTGTGAGAAATGAGGTGAGGAGAAGAGTAGAGTTGGAAAGGGAGCTAGTGGATAGGGCTGATGAAAGAATACTGCAGTGGTTTGAGCACATGGAAAAAATGAATGAGGAAAGACTAGCAAAAAGAGTGTATAATGTGGAGGGAGTGAAAAGGGCTTTGGGTAAAAGTGATATGTCTGTTGAGCAGGGAATGGAGTAGGCAAAAGATAAGTGTGAGTGGAGATTTTTACTTGTCTTCTCTATTGTCACATTAGGGAACTAGGAAGGAGGGTCACCATATAAATGAAGTGGTGGGGCCCTACCATGGATGTGCTGTGTCTTGCTGCATTGTCTCTAGCCTGGGCAATGGGTGAGGGACAAGGATGTCCCTTCATCTACGAGAAGCTAAGATAAAATGGATGATGGATGGGAATGGGATGGGTGCATGCCTTGGCTGGCTGTCTCCCTCATAAGAGGGAAGAAGCCTCTTGGAATATAGTGACAAGTAGAGTAGACAATCAATATATATTTTCTGAATCCAGCCTGCTGTTGTCTGAAGTTTTGTTTTCAATGATTATTTTCTTTACCAAATTTCTAGTACTAATTTATTCATAATGAAAAATAACTAACCTTTCTGGAATGTCAATCTCCAACTTGAATATTCCACTCTCATAAACTGTGTCATCACCTCCCATGATAACTGTAAATGTAAAAAAATCTTGAAAATGAATCTATACTCATTTCTTGTGGGGAGAAACTAACAAAAAATAAAGAATTTATCACATGAGATCAGTAATGCATATGTTAATATCAAAATGATATGGACACATTATTGTGATCAAGAATACAAGACAAAAGAATTACAATGTATCAACTAAAGTACACATAAAATCATCCACCATGAAATGGAGAAGCTGAGGTGAAGCCAATTTACAGAAAACTGGAATGAAAGGTGTTATATGAAAAAGGTATTAAACTTTGAACGTAAGTACAAAACTGCACATAGGAGTGATGTGTCCACATCACTGTATGGAGGACCTGGAATTTGAAGGTGGCAGAAAGTAAGAGCCTAAATGTATCTGAGTGTTTAAAAAGTATATTGGGGGTTGCGAGGATGGACATAGCGAGAAATATGTAGGTAAGGTGAAGAGCGGGGATAGAAAGCTTAGGTTAGGTTATATTTGGAAATCAAGGATATAGATTAAGTTGGAATCTATATATGAGATGTGACAAATAGGAGAGTAGGAGACAGGACCCAGTGAGTGTTGTTCCTTCCTTGTATACTACAATTAGGTAAATACATCTAAACTTCTCCTTTCTGCCTCTTAAATCCCAATTCTCCAATCCATATAATGTTGTAGGCACAATGACCCCTTCATATAATCTTCTCTTTGCATCTATTCCCAGATACCTATTTCTCATGACACTTTTCAATCTCCCGAGACATTTACTCGGTTCTCTCAATCTATAATTTACCTCCTCCTCTTCCCAACAAATGCAACCCCAAATATTTAAAATTATCCACTTCCGCCTTTCTCTTTTAAGACTTACTTCCAACTCACTGCCATCGCCTCCCTTGTACATCTCATCAACTCACTTCTACCCACTTTTAACTTCAAAATTTTACTATTACATACCTTCCCAATCTCCATCACTGTCTTAATCTCTCCTCTGACCCTGCATGAAGTGCAATGTCATCCACAAACAAAAACTGGCTCACCTACTTCTCTCCACTGTCTTTAACCATCTACAATCCCCTACCCATTAATCTCACATTTGCCTACCATACCAACCCATCCATGTACAGGGTGTTCGAGATACAGTAAATTTGACACTTTTTCCAAAAGGAAAGAAAAAGTCATATCTTGCCCAAAAACTTATGTATTCTCAAAATTCAAAGTGCTCTCAGAGGATCTTTTGCCAAATACAGCTCACTCAAAGAAACCACCCTGAACCTCCACCACGGCCTCCAGGCAATCGCAGACACGGATGCAGCTGGGGCGTTCATCAAGGAGTTTGAGGAGCTGGTGTGTCATGAGGGTTACCTGCCACAGCAGGTATTTAACCACTTCACTACGGGACAAAAATCTCGCGGGCAGCAGCCAATGCCAGCCGTACGACGTGTCGTAATAATACTCGCATCATAAAATATAGTCACCGCTTATATCGATCGTTCTCTCTTTCACCCGCGAATTTTGAAAACCACAGAGAATGGGATTCAGGGCACATTTGGGAGAATGTAAAAACACAGGGGCGACTACAATAAATATAATCAAGACGCTGATATGGCAGCGTCGCGAATCCACTTGCTCCTCATGACGCCTATGGGTGCGGCACCGTATAGAAGGGGTTAATTGTGATGAAACAGGGCTCTAGGAAGAGGATGCCTAACAGCACCTACATTACTGCTGAGGAGAAAGCTTTGTTGGGACATAGCCTATGAAAGACAGGCTTGCAGTACTGTTGTGTGCTAATGTGAGCGGCGACTGCAAGATCATGCTGCTTGTTGTGTATCATTCAGAGATGCCATGAGCATTCAAGAGGGGCAACGTCCTTCCAAGGGAGGTAGCCAAAAAGGGAAAGGCATAAAAACACTCCCACCCATTTCATCCCTAAATACACTCCACACCCCTCCCACCCTCCCTCTCATCTGAGCACCTCCTGGATGATGGGTCATCCCTGCACCCTGCCCACCGCAGGTGGTGAGTGTTAGTGTGTGAAAAACACTAACACTCACCAGACAATAACACAATATCTCTTCTATAAGTGACTTATGGTCCTACCCAGGGGCTGCTGCCATTTTCCTGGAGGTTGCAGGTCTTCTGCAAGCGAGACCAAGGGCAATGTATTGATTGATTCCAGCTTGGGCTATATCACCTTATAAGCTATTTCAAGTACTTATACATCTATATGGAAAACTGTATTTCTTCACATTTAGACATATAGTCTTTCTTAAGTTGTTCTCATGACCTCTGAAAGCCTTCCTTTAAGTGTACCAGTGTAGGACTGTTTCTATGTCACTGGCTGAAAGTTGTAGGGAGATGAGAGCAGTCACTAGTTGTCATCTCTCCATGTGTGAAAAAATGTAAGAAATATAGTTGAAGTTCACTGAGAGAGAGATCTTGGGCCTAGTCCAAAGTCTGAGTGTCAGCCCCTTAGGGCAGCACCTCCTAATAGAAGTAAGGGGGTTAATGAGTTTTGAAAATGAGCAGTTTCTCTGTTCATCTTGCAGAACCACCACATGCAGACACTTGTCACTGGTCCCCTAACCACTTCCATACAGTGACGCCTACGGAGGTGTCATGAGGAGCAAGTGGGTACGCGATGATACTGACGTCGGCATCTTGATTATATTTATTGTAGTCGTACCTACGTAGCCTCCATTCTCTCTAAACTGGCTTCATCATATTTTCTATGGTTATCAAAATTCACGGGTGAAAGAGAACGAACGATTGAGCACTATATTTTTTATAATGCGATTATTATGACACAACATCGCACGTCGGGCAGCTAATGCTGCCAGTCATGTGATGTGCCCCGGAGTGAAGAGGTTAATCCCAGATGCAAATAACAAATTGAAAAAGAGAAAGATATATATATATATATATATATATATATATATATATATATATGTATATAGATATATATATATATATATATATATATATATATATATATGATAGAAGAAAGCTAAAGATAAATGTGGGTAAAAGTAAGGTGATGAGATGTACAAGGGGTGAAAGTGGCAGTAGACTGGAAGTGAGCATTAAGGGAGAGCGACTGGAGGAAGTGGATACTTTTAGATACTTGGGTGCAAATGTGGCAGGAAAGGGTGGAGTGAAGGTGGAGGTAGAATGTAGATTGAGAGAAGCGAGTAAATGCCTTGGTGGATTAAAAAGTGTAATGAGGAATAGACATTTGGGAATGGATGCTAAGAGGAGACTGTATGAAGGAGTGATTGTGCCAACAGAGTATGGGGCAGAAACATGGAATGTAAGAGAAGAAGAGAGAAGGAGTTTGAATGTGTTTGAGATGAGGTGTCTGAGAAGTATGATGGGGGTTACTAGGCTGGATAGAGTGAGAAATGAGGAGGTGAGGAGGAGAACAGGGGTGGAAAAGGAGTTGGGAGATAGGGTTGATGAAAGAGTATTAGGATGGTTTGGACACATGGAAAGAATATAGGGTTGATGAAAGAGTATTAGGATGGTTTGGACACATGGAAAGAATGAGTGAAGAAAGACTAGTAAAAGGTATGGAAGGCAGATGTGGAGGGAGTGAACATGAGGGGACGTCCTAGGATGAGGTGGATGGAAGGGATGAAGGGGGCTTTGGGGAAGAGGAGAATGTCTGTTGAGGAAGGACGGGAGAGGACAGAAGACAGGGGTGAATGGAGAATGGTTGTATATGGATGATGTTGTGATTGCATGAGGTGGAATGGGCGGGGGGATGGGGGGTGAGGTAGTATGTGTGATCAAAATTTGACACAGCCCGAAGGGATTTCTCCCTGTCTTCTCCTATTATCCAATGGGGGACGGAGAGGAGGGGGTCGCCGATTTAATGAAGTGGCCTTGCTGTGGATGTGCTGTGTCTTGCGACACTGCTTCTGACCCAAGGCAGTGGACAAGGTGCAGGGATGACCTGTCATCCAGGAGGTGCTAAGATAAGAGGGAGGGTGGAGGGGTGTGGAGTGTATTCAGGGATGGAATGGGTGGAAATGATTTTATGCCTTTTCCTTTTTGTCTACCTCCCTTGTAAGGGGGAAAAAGCTTTGGTATATGTATGTATGTATGTATGTTTGTATGTATGTATATATGTATGTATGTATGTATATATATATATATATATATATATATATATATATGTGTGTGTATATATACATATATATATATATATATATATACATACATATATGTACACACACACACACACACTTCAACGAATGGACGGCTTAGAAGACGTTCTGAAGAAAAGTGAAGTCTGTGGATCCCAACGCAAAGAGAAGTGCCTAGTGTTTTTGCAGGGTGGGGGGGAAATTGCTCGTGGAGTAGTGGGAACGTAGGGAAAGAGGAAAAGGGGAGGGATTACTGAGGGAAATGGAAGGAAATGAGGAGGGAGTAGACTTTGACCAGCCAGACAAGCGGAAGGTAAACAAAAGACTTAGCGAGGATCAAATGTCTAATAAAAATGTAAAGATTAGAAGTATAGAGAGGAGCAATACAGAAGAAAGTGACGAGAATATGTTCCAGGGATTTAAAGAGGGTGGGGGGGACACAAAAAATTGGAGAATAACTCAAAAGGGAACACTGACATAGTCAAACAGCAATTGAAAGAACATAATGAAGACTCAGTTATTAAAGTGATGAGACAGAAGGAGAATATAGTAAGAGAATTAGCTGACAAAAAGAAATGTATAATTATATTAGGAATGGAAGAGATGAACCAGAAATTATAAAGGAAATTGAGGAAAAATTCAGACTCGGAAAATATAGTACAGATAAGACCAGACCAATTAAGATTAAATTCAGGTCACAAACAACAGCAGAGAAAATTCTATCCAAGACAGGGAAACTAGCAACAAATGATCAATATAAAAAGGTATGGATAAAAAGAGAAATGAATAAGGAGGAAAGAGAGGCAGAAAAGCAGAAAAGAATTGAAGCTAAGGCAAAAAACGAGGAAAGAACGGAGTCAGAGAAAGAGAGATTCTATTGGAGAGTAGTGAACATGAAAATAAAGCAGTTCGACATACTAAAGAAAAACATAAGGGAAACAGAGAATACAATGGAAGTGGCAGAAAACTAAGAGTGTCTTACACAAATATAGATGGATTGATAACAGGATTGAATGAACTGAATGATTATTTGAAAGAAAAAGAACCGGACATAATGGGAATTGTAGAAACAAAATTAAAAGGCCCACTACCACCCAACAGTGTAGGACATGATACATACAATTATTGGATTAGAAACAGAGAGAAAAAACAAGGGGGTGGAGTTATGTTCCTGACTAAGAAGGATATAAACGTGAAAGGTGTCATATATGGAAAGAATACAGTAGAGATGATTATGATAGAAGTGGAAGACCGAGATAAGAAGAGCAGAAAATTTGTGATCAATTATGTGCCTCCGAAAACAGCCTCATGGGAGGAGAGTGAACATAAAAGTATGTTAGAGGACACAAAGATAGCATTAACTAAAATAATGGAAGACGGAGGAAGAATAGTTATGATGGGCGACTTTAATTGCAAAGAAATCTGCTGGGAAGAAATGACAGTAAAGAGTGGTGATGACTCATGGGGAAATGCTCTACTTGGTATAGAAATGAAGAAGAAACATCGAGGCTAGACTTAATAATTACATCTGAACCTAGAATAGTGGACAAGATTGAATATAAAACACCAATAGGTAAAAGTGACCACATATTGATTGAACTGGAACTTAATGAAGAAAAATATATGAAAAGAAATGAACAATATAGAAAAGGAAGAATGATGTATGAAAAAACAAACTTTGATAAAATAAGAGAATTCTTCCAACAAGAAAACTGGGAAGAAATATACAAAGAAGAAACAACAGTGGAAGAGAAATGGAATATTTTGACAAAAATTTACAAAAAAGGAGTGGAAAAGTATGTCCCAAGACAAAAACAAGAAAAAGAATATGTAAAATGCTGGTACAACAAAAGTTGTAGGGAGTTAAAGGACAAAAGAGACAAAGCCTGGAACAGATGGAAAAAAGACAGAAGACCTGAAAAATGGAAAATATATACTGGTTATAGAAATGAATATGTACAAAAGTGCAGAGAGGAAAAAAGAAAATATGAAAAAGATGTTATAGAAAAGTGTAAAGATCAACCAAAACTATTCTACAGATTTGTAAACAATAAACTGAAAAACAAACAAGACTTGGAGAAATTAAGACAAGGAGGAGTTGAATACACTGAGGAAATGGAAATGGCAGAAATTATGAACAAACATTTTAAATCAGTGTTTACAAGGGAAAATATACAACCTGAAGAGATTGAGTGGAAGGAAAAAGTCCCCCCTATGGAAGAAATAGAAGTAACAAAGAATGAAATATTGACACACTTGGGTAATTTTGATGTCAGAAAATCGCATGGGCCAGATGAAATAGCAAACTGGATTCTGAAAGAATGCAGGAATGAACTGGCAGACAAAATACATAGCATAATAAGCAGTTCCTTAAAAGAAGGAAAAGTTCCAGAAGATTGGAAAAAAGCAAATATAGTACCTATATATAAAGGAGGAAATAAAGAAGAACCTACCAACTATAGACCAGTCTCTCTAACAAGTACAATAGCAAAAATATGTGAAAGAATTATCAAAAGTAGATGGGTAAAATACTTGGAAAAAAACAACGTACTAAATCCAAGGCAATTTGGATTCAGACAAGGACGATCATGCGTCACCAATTTAATATGTTTCTATTCAAGGCTAATAGATATAATACAAGAAAGAGATGGATGGGCTGATTGTGCATTTCTAGACCTAAAAAAAGCTTTTGACAAAGTACCACATAAGAAGTTGCTTAAGAAATTAGAATATGAAGGAGGAATACAAGGTAAATTGCTAAATTGGATGGAAGACTTTTTGCAAGAAAGAAAAATGAGAGTAGTGATAAGAGATCAGCACTCAAAATGGAATGAAGTAATAAGCGGTGTCCCGCAGGGAACAGTTCTGGCCCCAATAATGTTTGCTATATATATTAATGATATGGATGAAGGAATTGAAAGCTATATGAGCTTCTTTGCAGATGATGCAAAATTACTGAAAAGAGTGAAAACTGAAGAAGATTGTGAATCACTACAGAGAGATCTAAATAAAGTACAAGAATGGAGTAGGAAGTGGGAGATGGAGTTCAATACAAAAAAGTGTAGTATAATGGAATTTGGAAAAAGCAAAAACAGAATAACAGGATCATATAATTTGGGAAAAGAAGGAATAAAAAAAGTAGAAAATGAGAAGGACCTGGGAGTCATTGTTATGAATAATATGTCACCTGAGAAACATATAAATAAGATTTTTGGAGAAACTTATAATTTAATAAGAACAATCAAAGTGGCATTTACATACCTGGATGAAGAAATGGTGAGGAAAATCCTAATCACCCTGATAAGACCAAGATTGGAATATGCAGCAACGATATGGTCACCAAGTACAAAAAAATGTATAAAAAAACTTGAAAGAATACAAAGAGCAATTACAAAACTGGCACCAACACTCTCAAAACTATCATATGAAGAGAGACTACAAAAACTTAAACTACAGACACTAGAGCAAAGAAGAGAGAGAGGAGATTTGATAGCTATTTACAGAATCATGAAAGGCATAGAAATTACTGATAGAGAGAATCTGATAAAATGGGATGACAGAAATACAAGAGGACACGGAAAGAAAATAAAAAAAGACAGCTATAGAAGAGATTTTAAAAAGAACAGCTTTCCTCACAGAGCAATAGACAGTTGGAACAAGTTAGATGAGAAAGTGGTGTGTGCAAAAACAATACATGAATTTAAAAATAGTTTAGATAAAATGAGATATGAAATACACCAGGAGAAATGCATTGTTGGTATTGCGGAGAGTATCAATATGTATTTGTGGGACCGCCAGGGTTTGTATCCAATCCAGTTCTTGAGTGAATAGTTTGATACAAAATGGAAAATAATAAAGAAGGAAGAATCAATGAACCAACGAAACGAGGATTAGACAAATCCAGGAAAAAACATGCCTGAATGACACTCCCAAAGCGACCAGCAGGTACATTAGTGATGAATATTTCTTGGGATTTAGGAGGCAAGGGGAAACATTGGAGAAAACCTTGGACACTGAGAGAGATTTCAGGATTAGCAGAGCAATACGAAACAGAGAAATTAACAATTTAGCAGACGAAGTGATCGATTTAAGATTAGACTACAAAGCTTTGCAACTAGAAGTAACCAACCTATGAACAATGAATGAGGTAATACTAAGGGAATTAAATGAACTAAAAAGTGAACTAAGTACAATAAAAAGAGAAAATGAAAGAAAGGAAAACGAGGTTAAGATTGGAAATGATGAACTGAAAAAAGAGGTAAAAGAACAATTGAAAGCAGTAACGGAAAAAAGGGAAGAATCAATTGAAGAGACTGACTTACATACATATACATTCATATACCAAGGCTTTTTCCCCCTTAGTAGGGAGGCAGCCAAAAAGGGGAAGGCATAAAATCATTTCCACCCATTCCATCCCTGAATACACTCCACACCCCTCCACCCTCCCTCTTATCTGAGCACCTCCTGGATGATGGGTCATCCCTGCACCTTGTCCGCTGCCCTAGGTCAGAAGCAGTGTCGCAAGACACAGCACATCCACAGCAAGGCCACTTCATTAAATCGGCGACCGCCCCTCTCCATCCCCCCATTGCATAAAAGGAGAGGACGGGGAGAAATCCCTTCGGACTACGTCAAATTTTGCTCACACATACTACCTCACCCCCCATCCCCCCGCCCATTCCACCTCATACAATCACAACATCATCCATATACAACCATTCTTTATTCACCCGTCTTCTGTCCTCTCCCGTCCTTCCTCAACAGACATTCCCCTCTTCCCCAAAGCCCCCTTCACCCCATCCATCCACCTCATCCTAGGACGTCCCCTCATGTTCACTCCCTCCACATCTGCCTTCCATACCTCTTTTACTAGTCTTTCTTCACTCATTCTTTCCATGTGTCCAAACCATTCTAATATTCTTTCATCAACCCTATCTCCCAGCTCCTTTTCCACCCCTGTTCTCCTCCTCACCTCCTCATTTCTCACTCTATCTAGCCTAGTAACCCCCATCATACTTCTCAGACACCTCATCTCAAACACATTCAAACTCCTTCTCTCTTCTTCACTTATGTTCCATGTTTCTGCCCCATACAGTGCTGTTGGCACAATCACTCCTTCATACAGTCTCCTCTTAGCATCCATTCCCAAATGTCTATTCCTCATTACACTCTTTAATCCACCAATCTACATTCTACCTCCACCTTCACTCCACCTTTTCCTGCCACATTTGCACCCAAGTATCTAAAACTATCCACTTCCTCCAGTCGCTCTCCCTTAATGCTCACTTCCAGTCTACTGCCACTTTCACCCCTTGTACATCTCATCACCTTACTTTTACCCACATTTATCTTTAGCTCTCTTCTATCACATACTCTCCCAAACTCTGCCATCAACTTCCTCAATCCCTCCTCCAATGTTACGTCATAATAATCGCATTATAAAAAATAAAGTGTGCTCAATCGTTCGTTCTCTTTCACCCGTGTATTTTGATAACCATAGAAAATTGATGAAGCCAGTTTAGAGAGAATGGAGATTACGTAGGTACAACTACAATAAATATAATCAAGATGCCGATGTCGGCATCATCGAGTACCCACTTGCTCCTCATGCCGCCTACGTAGGCGTCACCGTATGGAAGTGGTTAAGGTTGAAAACAGCAGTATGAAAAGTAGAAGGTTTATAGCTGTTTATGTGCCTCCAAAACCTAAGACCTGGACTGACAGCGAACACTCAAAATTCCTAGAAGATACAAAGAATGAATTAACCAAGACTCTGAAATATGGAGAAAATATAGTAATTATGGGTGACTTTAACGCAAATGAATTAAATTGGGAAGAATTGACAATGGGAGGTGGATACGAACTCTGGGGAAATGTCTACTGGATATGACCATAGATTACATATTGACGCAATGGGTTAAAGAAAATATTTTATTTAGACAAAACGAAGAACCATCGAGACTAGATTTGATATTCACCTCTGAACCAGTAAAAGTGGAAGAAATAAATTATAAAACACCAATTGGGAAGAGTGACCATATACTAATAGAGATCGTATTTAAGGAACAAAATATGGTAGTAGTATCGTATGGCTTTCTTACACCTCCAACTTTGTATTTGCTAGCCAGTCTATGAATGTTTGATTTGCTTCATACATAGTCTGGTAACCCCCAGGTACTGCTGTGATGGGGCAGTGCAGTACGAGATGGTCTGTATCTTGGGGTGAGTTATGACAAGATGGGCACATTGGGGAGTCTTTGTAGCCCCAGGAATGAGAAACACAGAGAAGGATGACTGATGTACAACAAAACTGATTTTGTAAAACTTAGGAAATTTTTCCAAAATGCCTGTTGGGAAAAATTTGCAAATTATAAAACAAAGATGGAAGAGAAATGGAACATTTTCAAAGAAATATATAAAGAGGGAACAGAGAAATATGTGCCTAAGCGGAAACAGAAAAGGGAGTACATAAAGTATTGGTATAATAAAAAGTGTAGCGATGCTAAAGACAGAGACAAAGCTTAGAAAGGTGGAAAAGGGACAAAAAAAGAGACTAAATGGCAAATGTACATTAAACTGAGAAATGAATACGTAGACATACGAAGAGAGGAAAAAAGAAACTATGAAAAAGATATAATAGCAAAATGCAAAGATTAACCGAAACTGTTCTACAGATATGTAAACGACAAGCTAAAAGACAAACACGAAATAATTAAGCTGCATGAAGGAAATCAAGAATACACAGATGTAGAAATGGCTGAAGTAATGACCAAACACTTTAAGTCTGTTTTTACAATTGAAAGCTCATTGTGGGATGATAGTCACCAGGAAGGATCCCCTAAAATGGAAGAAATAATGGTGACACAGAAAGAAATAAGGGACCAAATAAAGAAACTCGATGTCAGAAAGTCACATGGGCCAGACAGAATAGCGAACTGGATATTAAAAGAATGCATAGACAAACTCACAGACAAAATACACAACATAATTGACTTCTCACTCAAAGAAGGAAAAGTACCACAAGACTGGTAGAATGCTAATATTGTACCAATATATAAGGGAGGACAGTATCCCTTACAAGCACAATTGCAAAAATATGTACATACATACATACATATACCAAGGCTTTTTCCCCCTTCCAAGGGAGGTAGCCAAAAAGGGAAAGGCATAAAAACACTCCCACCCATTTCATCCCTAAATACACTCCACACCCCTCCCACCCTCCCTCTCATCTGAGCCGTCCTCGCCTTATATGCAAAGGGGGACGGAGAGGGGGGGGTCGCCAATTAAATGAAGCAGCCTTGCTGTGGATGTACTGTGTCTTACGACACTGCTTCTGACCCAGGGCGGTGGGCAGGGTGCAGGGATGACCCGTCATCCAGGAGGTGCTCAAAAATATGTGAAAGAGTTTTTAAAAACAAATGAACTAAACACTTGGAAAAGAACAAAATACTAAACCCCAACCAATTTGGATTTAGAAGTGGAAGATCATGCACTACAAACTTGATATGCTTTTACTTAAGATTGGTAGACATAATACAAGAAAGAGAAAGCTGGGCAGATTGTGCCTTCCTGGACCTACAAAAGGCTTTCGATAAAGTACCACACAAAAAACTACTAAGAAAAATTGAACTAATAGGTGGAATACAAGGAAAATTATTGGAATGGATGGGAGACTTCTTCAAAAGGAAGAAAAATGAGAGTGATACTTAGAGAAAAGAACTCAAAATGGGTAGACATGATAAGTGAAGTACCCCAATGCTCTGTACTTGCTCCGATAATGTTTGCTATTTATATAAACGACATGGATGAAGGAATTAAATGCTACATAAACTTATTTGCAGATGATGCAAAACTACAGAACTATTGAAGAGAGTGAGTAATGAAGACTGTAAATCTTTTCAGGGAGATCTGGACAAAGTCTGGAATTGGAGTAAAAAGCACTAAGTGAATTTCAACATTAAAAAATGTAGTATAATGGAATTTGGAAAAAGCAAAAATCTAATATCTGGTAAATGTAAAATTGGAACAAAAAAGTTACAAAAGTAAATTCAGAAAGAGACCATGGAGTGATCATTTCAAATGACATGACACCAGACAAACATGTAAACAAAATAGTCGGAGAAACCTACAACTTAATATGATCAATGAAAGTGGCCTTTGACTACATGGACAAGGAGATGGTGAAGAAAATCCTAGTTACACTGGTAAGACCAAAATTAGAGTATGCAGCGGCACTATGGACACCCAGTACAAAAAAAAAGACAAAGAAACTAGAAAGAATTCAAAGAGCACTAACAAAGATGGCACCAACACTCAGTATGCTGACATATGAACAAAGATTGGACAACATAAACTTATTAATTCTGGAGCAGAGAAGAGAAAGAGGCAATTTGATATCCATATATAGAATTATGAAAGGGATGGAAATACTTGACAGGAATGATCTACTTAAATGGGACAGTAGAAATACAATGGGACACAAGAAAAAACTTAAGAAGGACAGTTACAGAAGAGATCTGAAAAAGAATAGCTTTCCACATAGAGTGATAGATACATGGAATAAATTGAAAGAGAAAACAGTGAGTGCTAAAACTATACATGACTTTAAGCAAGAACTGGATGCAGAAAGATACAACTGCGGGTCCCTATAAGCATAGCTCTTCTCCCACAAAATACAACTAGGTAAATATATATGTGTCATTAAAAGTGATAGCTAATTCAGCATGTTGTATTTTCTTTTAGACATTCTCCATATAACATTATCTTAGTCTCTCTTTCAAGGTGTGAGATGATTTCTCCATAGGAGGTCATCTGACCTGTCATATCACGATTTCAAGTCACACTGACTCTTTTTTTAGTGGCATGGATATGGATTTAGTCATCTTGTCTTGGTGGAAGAGATGGGAATACAGGCTTTTTAGGGACCTGGCCAATATTTAAGGCATACTTATGTTATCTGTCTCGTTCGTCCTTGTCGCTGATTAGCTTGTTCCAGGGGCTGTGTTCCAGCCACATCCCCAAAAAGCCAGCATTCCCATGTCTTTCACCAAGATGATAAAATCCACATCCACGCCACTGAAGAAGAGGTAGTGCAACTCGAAATTGCAATATGGCAGCTCAGATGACTTCCTATGGAGAAATCATTTCACACCTTGAAAGAGAGAGTACAATAATCTTGTGAAATAGGGAGAAAATACAACATACTGACTTAGCTATCACTTTTAATGACACATGTTTAAGAGAAAACCCACCCATTTATACTCTTAATATATATATGATAATCAGAGCTGGGTGCACCTTGGTGTGTTCCTAGGTGCATCCCTCGGTGTCCTGACTATATATGTGTCAGTCAGGACACCGAAGGACACACCTAGGAACACACCAAGGAATTAGCCCAGCTCTGATAATAATAATAATAATATCTATACACCAGTCATTCTTTCCTACCTGCTTCAAGCTTATCAATCCTGTCTCCCACAGGCCAACAAGATATGCCTGCAGGCAAAGATTTTCTAAGCATCTTTATTTCTTTGTGCATCCTTTGTAGACCTGCCATGATGTACACAACTATACCTGTAAATACATGTAAATTATTACAATCATGTGCATATAAAAATTTAGTCTGTAAATATACAGGTATAGCAAGATCTACATAAATGTTGACAGTACATTACTGAATCAAACTCTTCCAACAGTTTTCTTGCTGATGCTGCTCCTGCAGAATCTGATGCTCAAATCTATCAGAAACCCCTTGTTTTACTCATTTCCCTCTGTTCATAACCTTAGATTCCAACATACTCCCCTAGACTTTTGGTTTCAAGGACATTTGTATGCTATAAATTTAATTTTTTTGTAATTTTGCAAAAACTTGTGGAAAAATAGTTTGATGTATGCACAACATACTGGTGAAGTAAGTGTTATACAGCATTATTTACTATTTTCAAATTATTTTTCAAAAAAGTATCTCAAGCTGGCAATGTCCCTATTTAAAGGGACATGGTGTAAGACTAGCTTTCTACTTGACATTTATATTTAATGTTTTCCTTATTCATATAAAATTTTAGAAGGGTATATCATAAGTCTATCAATATATATTGACAGTGAGATGTGAAGGCAAGAAATGCAAAGTAACAATTCACTGTGTATTGCTTAAGTGTTGCTGTTGTCATTTTTTTTTTTTTTTTTTAATGTGGATCATTATGTAACTAGGGACTGTGTTGAATGTTGGGAAATGGCTCATTCCTAGTGAAACAAAACCCCAACATGAATCACGGTTTCTGTAATGCCCCACAGGTAATGCCCTGGTAAAAGCCAATAACAATTTTGGGATAAATTAATGTAAATATGAAAAATATCACTTACAAAACACTGCACTTCATTTATGATATCTAAATTATCAGCATCTATGCATTTTTCATTTATAATGCTAATGATTTTTTCCTCCAGAGGGTGAACATTTTTGCTTCATCTTTGCAGCTCAATATCTCAGTAACAGTATTTTTGTCACATTTATGCTTATAACTGTAGTAATTCTTCTCTTTACTTATTGTTACTTATAGTTATATATGTAGTAATTCTTCTCTTTACTTATAGTTAGTATATGTCATTCTTCTCCTTATTGTATATGTAATACTCCTTTATTATATGTAGTACTTAATCTCAATATGTAGTAAATGTTTTATGTGAGTAGTCTACTTAGTCATTACATTATGTAATCACTCTGTGTGTCATTAGACCATATGCATATGCACTCAGCTTTGGCGTTGTTGTCGTGTCTATATTCCATAGCATTCATGTATTCATTATAATGTTAACCCTAATCATTTTACATGTAAACTCCTCATTATATGTAAGTGTTTCTCTTACCTTATATGTCCTTATGTTATATATATATATATATATATATATATATATACAGTACTACCTATCATTAATGGACATTAATTAGCTGTGTTTGTGGTGTTTTCGCTGTGTTTTCAGTGTTTTTGGTGTTGTTGTTTAGTGCTGTGCCATCACTATGCCACCCAAAAACCACTCCAAATCAACGGATTATTCACATCAATGGACACCGTCACCTCCCTTTTAGTCCGTTAATGAGAGGTAGTACTGTATATATATATTATATATATATATTATATATATATATATATATATATATATATAATATTATCTATATATCATATATATATATATATATATATAATATATGTATATATATATATATGTATATATGTGTATATATATATATATATGTATATGTACATATATATGTATGTATATATATATGTATGTACAGGTAGTCATCGACTTACGACCGAGTTCGGTTCCGACAGACAGGTCGTAAGTCGATCTGGACGCAAGTCGGTCTATATATATATACAGTATATATTACCCTTATATATATATATATATATATATATATATATATATATATATATATATATATATATATATATATTATATATATACAGTATATATATATATATATAATATATATATATATATATATATATTGTATATTTAGCATACTGAAATAATCTTAGCATCTTTGAACTATGTTGTATAGTATTTTTAACCTTTTTATAATTTCATCTGATTTTCTTTGGGAAACGTAGCCTAGGCCTAAGCATATTGAATAAAATCCTATCATCTTTGACCTATGATATTTAATACTGTATTTGTTAACCTTTGTATTATTTTACCATCAGACTTTCTTTAGGAAACGTATGCATACTGAATAAAATCTTATTATCTTTGAGCTACGTTGTTTAATATTCATTAACTTTTTATCATTTCCGTTAGGAAACGTAGCCTAGTCCTAAGCATACTGAATAAAGTCCTGTCATCTTTGACCTACAAATCCTTTTTTGTTGGTTACATTAAAATCATTGTAAAGCAAAATTAGGAAAAAAATATTTCGAAACATTCTTTTCGTTTACGTACTGTACCGAAAATATTGTTATCGACAACAGACTAGGCATAAACAAAGTTTACTGTTACATTTTATTAATCGCAAAACATAAAAATACAAAATGCTGTGCCGAACATTTTGTCATCGACAACAGACTAGGCATAGAAAAATACTGTTACATTTTATTAATTGCAAAACATAAAAATACAAAATGTAAGGCAAAATTAGGATTTTTTTTTATTTCAACAAAATACATTCTTTTCGTGTACTGTACCGAACATAATGTTATCGACAACAAACTAGCCTAGGCATAAAAAGTTTGTTATATTTTATTAATTGCAAAACATACAAAAATACAAAATGCAATGCAAAATTAGGAAACATTTTACTTCAAACAAACAAAATGAAAGAATATTTAGCTGGCTGGGATGCTGACGCTGCCGGCAGCCTGTCAAAACTATCGTACTCGCGTCTCGCAGCGTGCGGAGTAATGTACTGCACTGCCAGGCATAACATTGCAATTCTATTACTCTATATGTTAGATATTATTGCACCATCTCGTGGTCGTAAAGTCGATCAGTCGTAAGTCGCATAGGTCGTAACTCGACGACTACCTGTATATATATATATATATATATATATATATATATATATATATATATATATATGTCTGTATTATTCTAACTATAAGTTCCACCTGGCAACAGGGTGTCAGATGTCATGCCCCTAGCCTGTGCCAGGCCCCCAGCTTACACCTGAGGACAGAATGTACTTGGCTCTGGTGGTGTGTAGATCTACAAAATAAAATCCATGATATCGCAGCAAACAATGTTTCACTTAACCACACTGGGGACTCTGGAGTGACCAGAGTGACAGAGTGATCATTTTGACATGGTTAAGTGTATATACATCCTAGGTGCATTATGAGTGACTTTGACACATGCAGGTAACTACGCATTTTACGTGACTTCAAAGTGTGTAAGCAAATTCTTATTCTAATCGAAGTGCGTGATATTGTTAACAAGGAATCTACATGTGACCAGGCAACTCTACGAACCTTAGACTGCCTACCTAAATCCTGAAGAAATGTCTGACAATGATGCCATGACTGCCCCTCCCAGTTGCTAATCACTGTGCCCACTTCACCAGCAGCACCAGTCCCCTCTTCCACCATGCCCCTGCATTCAGTGTTTTCAACTTCATTCCCTGCTGCTGCTGCCGTCGCTATTCACCCTCTACAGTTCAACGAGGTGTCCCCAGCAAGATGGTTTTTGTTGCTAGAGGCACAATTCTCCCTAGCACATGTAACTGTCCCCCTCATGAAATTCAACCATGTACTCATAAACCTACCCATTTGAATGCTCCATCAGCTCAATGACAATGTCGTCAACTCTGGCAACTACTGGCAAATAAAGCAAGCACTCATTGACATCCTTACCAGGTCCCCACCAGAACTGTTCAATGCCTTGATACACCAGAACAACATCATGCATGACAAGCCGACAACATTCTTACATGAACTACATAACATTGGCAAACAACTTAGAGTTGACAATGATTTCATACACCTGAAATTTCTATGGGCCATGCCAAGTGATATTAGACCTCTTCTCGTAATACACACTGGTCCCCTGGATGAATTGGCCTGTGTTGCTGAAACACTCATGGTTTATGGTCACACGAACAAAGGTATACATGTGACATCAGTGAACAAGCCTATGTCAAGGGCCCCACATAGTGACAGTGCACCTGTGTTTCGCAGTGGTAACCCTACTACCAGTGGTTCCACTTCTACTAACTCTTCAATGGGGTTAACTCCATTTTACGAAGGTCAACGACCGTGAGCGTGCTGCTACAATATCTTTTATTGCAACAGGGCTAGATCATGCAAAATGTGGTGTATATTGTCTTCCAATTGTGGAAACACTTTGCCCAGCTCGCGCCCCAATTCACCCCCCCCCACTCCCCCATCTCCAGGCTCTCAACCTAGAATGTCGAGAACCTCGAAGAGCAGTCTGTAGAAGTATCTCTTGCAACCAAAGGACTACCACTTATTATAAGTGCCTCAATAGGTTGCAAGAGCTACAAGTTCCTCATCGATATCAGTTCCCAAGTGTCACTGTTACCTTATGACTCAAGTTTTTCTCCCCATCTCAGACCGACAGTACTTCCTCTTACGAATGTTTCAGGTACATGCATTTGCACTTATGGTGAAGTTGACGTGGAACTTGGAATTCAATGTATCAGATGTTCTTTTCCATGGTCTTTTGTCGTTGATGTCATCCGCCCTATCCTTGATCAGATTTTTTGATAACCAAATCCCTCATTATAGATTGTAAGAACCTGTATCTACTTGACCCATCCACTGGATGTACCATTCCTCTTAAGAATTCCAATGTCACTACCTCTTCACACACAGTGCATTATGGGGATATTGATTCAAGAGCCATTGCTTTTTTTTCGGAATTCCCCGTACTCACCGCACCAATGCAGTTGTCAAATACTCAACAACTGGAAGGCACTATATGTTATAGAATAGATACTGGTGATTCCCCTCCAGTTTCATTTAAGGTGAGAAGCTCAAGGCAGTTAAGGATGAATTCCAATTTTTGCTTAACGCAGGGATTATTCAACGTTCCAACTCACCTTGGACGTCTCCACTTTATTTGTTTACAAAGAAAAAAACACATTCCTGGAGACCTTGTGGAGATTACCGAGGTCTGAATAACATAACAACTGTAAATGACAAATACCCCATAACACACCTGCACTCTCTCACCATGTCACTTGAGAATAAGTATATTTTTACTAAGACTTACAACATACATATCTGCACATCCCGGTCACTGAACAGGATATTCCTAAGACTACAATATGCATGCCCTTCAGTTTGTTTGAATTCTTATACATGCCCTTTGGGTTGAAATATGCCAGGGGCACCTCTCAGCACTTCATTGACACAATCCTCACAAATGTAAACATGTTTATGCACCTTGATGGTGTACTGGTTGCTAGTGAGACTCTCGAGGAGCATATTTATAATGTTCAAACTGTCCTTTCCATTTTGGCTAAGAATAATATGAAACTTTCCCTGACCAAATGTAAATTTTTCAAGACAGAATTTACTTTTCTCAGTAATGAGATTAGCTCAAAAGGGGTTAAGTAGCCTAAAGACTGTGCCACGGCCATTTCAGATTTCCCTTTGCCCCAGACTTCATAGGCTTTCCATTGTTTCATGGGCATAAAAAATTTCTTTCGGCCCATGATTCCAAACTTTGCAAATGTAGCCTATTAGTGCAGTTCCCACCATAAGTGAATTTTCATTTTCACTTCAAGTTTTTGCAAAAGTTTAGTTTTTTGTACCAGGTTGAAGCTTAGGGTCTAAGTAACAATTTTGGTCCGAGTGGACAAAGATCACATGGAATCTTCATACATTCCCGCCATTTTCCAAGATGGCCACCATCAAAATCTAATGTCAATATCTCGGAAACTTTTCAACCTAGAAACATGAATTTGGTGTCTATACCTAGGTTTTTACGGTCAAGGAATCAGATATACTCGGTTATTATATACTTACATGTATTTACTGCAGCGACATCTTACTTGAGAGCAAATGATCCAATGAGAACACAGTATGCTCACCAGATTACTGTAGTGGTGCTCGATAGTCTACTGAAACTAGCCTATGAAGACGGCGGAAGTGAAATGACCTTCGAGGACTGGGTCTCTGGAGCTTGCAAAGAGAAACCAACAGTGCAGTTCTGGTTGCTCATTCACAAGTACGAACAGTTAATCTTCATGGGAGCAAAAGTTCAAACTTATGGTGGCTACTCTGAAAAAACTAGTGCTTCTGTTGTTTTCACTTGATCACCAGAATTATGCAAGGTGGGTTTCCGTGTTCATCAGAGACCTTGAAAGTCTTCCTTCTAGCATGCAAAAGGAGTTTGAAATAGGCCATTGGACAATTAGTCGAAGCAATCATCGTTACTCCTCCATTCCGATTGATCATGCACACGAGCAGGCCAACAAACGCGTGAAAGGAGTTGGGGGAGTGATCGGGATCACAGAGAACCCTGAGATGCTAGAACGCTGGATTGCAACTGGTCCAGAAATTAGCCGTATTCTAGAGCAATTCACTGATGTGGATGACGACGGAGGTCAAGAGCTCCCTCATCACGAGGAAGGGAGTGCATCCCAGCACCACTTTAGGCGTCATGTCACAAATCTCATGGATGTGCTGCTAAGCAGAGGGAATCCATTTGAAGAGAGTAGTGTAGATCTAGTTACATTAGACAATGAAGTGTGTGTTGGCAAGTCCGCCGCCACATCTGTCCAAGTCTTGGAATCAAGAGGAGAAGAGCAGTATGACCATTTTCAGAAGAATGTGCTGGACACAAAAAGTGTACCGCTGCAAGCTCCGATCAAGAAAAACAAATTCCTGCTGTTCCATGAGGAGAAAACTCGAAAAAAGACAGCAGCTCAGAAGAAGGTGCAACACTTCGAACAACATACAGATCTCTATGGACAAGCATTCATTATGTTTGATAGCCGGGGTGGAAATTTGGAGGAATTTTTCCGTCATGAATCCTCCTCATCACCACCTGCACTGGCTTCTGAAGGGTCCATCAACTATTGCAACAACTCAGATTTATTGACCTGCATTATGGAAGCAAGTGCAAGTACTGGACTTTCTGCGGATGAGGAGCTCGTTGCACCAGATGATTATGGGGTCATCGTTATTGATGGCAGTGCACTGATCCACTCTCTTCCTGGTATAGCTGTCCAAGGCAAAACATTTGCTTAATATTTCACCAAAGTTTTCTGCCCAAGAATCCAGCATGAGTTGAAAAGAGCAGCGAGAGTGGATTTTGTATGGGATCAGTATCGCTCAATGTCAATCGAAGCGACCATAAGAGAAAAGCGAGGAAAAGGCACACGACAGCGAGTATGTGGTTCTGCCAAAGTACCTGGAAATTGGCAAAACTTTTGTCTAATGCCGAAAATAAAAAAGAACTCTTCTCATTCCTGTCAACTAGCATTGTGCAAATACCATTCCATGATGGCAAACAGGTTTATATAACTTCTGGTGATCAAGTCCTCAATGCAGGGAATGGACCCCCTATGGGACGATGCAATCATGAGGAGGCAGATATTCGTGTCCTGGTACATCTTCTCCATGCCCTACAATATTCATCACAGGGAATGGTCTATACTGGCGACACAGATGTTGTTGTAATACTTCTGTGTAACTTCCACCACATCAAGGCTGTCAATCTGGAGTCAGAAATCTGGATTTCTTTTAAAACAGGAAAGACAGTCAACATGATATCCCTCAACAGCATTGCCTCAAGTTTGGGTGCGACAACGTGCAAAGCCTTGGCTCTCTTTCATGCATTCACTGGGTCAGACAGCACGTCATCTTTCAAATACAAAGGCAAGCGATACTGCTCCAAGCGGAAAGATGAGGTTCCATCCCTTTTGAATGAGCTTGTGACAATTGCTAGCACACCGTTTCTTACATCGCCAGAGTTGAGGGAAGTGGTGAGTCACTTTGTTTGCAAAATGTACTCCGACGAACCTATCACTGATGACACCAACGTTGACCTTGTCCGAATGAGGGTTTTCTGTCACAGGACTCGGAATGTGGAAAGAATACCGCCTACAAGTGATGCGCTGGACCAACATCTCAAAAGGAGTGTCTTCCAGGCGAGCATCTGGACCACAGCGCACGAGCCACTGGCACAAGTCCCAAGCCCAAGCAATCATGGATGGATGGAAAGAGATGGCCAACTGGTTCCCATATGGACCACGTTGCCCGTTGCCAGGGATGTGTTTGATCTAGATGTGAAATGCACGTGCACAAAACCCTGCTCGTCATGCAAGTGCAAAAAGGCTGACTTGAAGTGCTCACGTTTATGCAAGTGCAAATGTCCTAACTAAATTACCATCATTGTAGTGCGAATGAGTAATGATCTTTAGATGCACTTACCTAATCAATGAAACATCACTAAGAACAAGGAAAACAGACTTCGGTTTATATTCATGGTATGTTATAGAATTTACATTCATATGTGTTCAATAGTTAACATGCATAATTCTGCAAAATTGTACTGTAACGTTTGATGTGTAATTTACCATTACGATAAAATAAATACTCTGATGCAACCAGAAATGGTTTTATCTGATTCCTTGACCATGAAAACCTAGGTATAGGTACCAAATTCATGTTTCTAGGTTGAATAGATTCCGAGATATTGACATTATTAGATTTTGATGGTGGCCATCTTGGAAAATGGCGGGAATATATGAAAACCCCATGTGATCTTTGTCCACTCGGACCAAAATTTTTACTTAGGCCCTAAGCTTCAAAATAGTACCAATAATCAAACTTTTGCAAAAAGGTGAAGTGACTGATACCTCAGCCCCCCCACTATATACCTTAACTGAGCTTCTTAAACAGTATCCATCTTCAAAGTGTCTCACTTGGACAGATGCAGCAAAGGACTCCTTTAATAATTTGAAGTGGGCCTCATTGGACTGTCCAACCTTAGCTTACCCTTCAATTATACTGGCAGACTATCAACTCATGACTGACAGTTCAAGCCTAGCCATTGGTGCTGCCCTCTAATAAGTTATAGACAGCGAGCCAACACACCTAGGTTTTTACTTGAAGAAACTCTCAGACACACAATGTGCTTACTCTACCTACAACCACAAGCTATTTGCTGCTTATCTTGCAGTCTGCATTTTAGGTCCCTCATTGATGGACATACAGTTACCCTGTTTCTTGACCACAAACCTCTAGTTGCTGCATTTCACTCCAAGTCTCTTGCTAAATCTGACAGACAATAACAACTCTCCATCCTCTCTGAAAATGTTTCCTCAGTTGAGTACATCCGCAGTGACAATAATGTCATTAATGATTGCTTATCTTGCCCGGCATGCGCTGTGTCACTTGATGTCTTTGATTTAAGTGGTACTGCTCAAAGTCAGGAAACAGATGATGAATTGGAAATTTTCAAGCCTAGACTCTAAGTTCACCTTACCCTCTAACTTGACACTTTGGTGTGATACCTCTACTAAAATTCCTCGACCTTTTCTTCCGTTACCTTTACGAGATGATGTCATCTCTTCTTTGCATAACCAACATGGTGTTCAAACTCAATGATGTCGCAGCAAACGATGATTCACTTAACCACATAACCCAGAAAATTCTTTCTCTATATAAACTATTTTTGTTTATACAATACTTATCCTTTTTTCTAAATTATCTTGTTGAATTACATCTCTCAGGTTAAAACTATAGCTTTTAGCAATACAATTACTGTACACAAACTTTTTTTTACGAAACTTGAGTATTCACAAAGAAAAATTCAATACTGTGTAACTTTTAGACATAGAATAAGTTAACAAGACAATCTTTATCAAAGCTTCTAGTTTCCTGAAAACAATCAACATATCACAGTTTCTATTAGTTACTGAGATATAAGAAAAATAAGAGATATAAAATTATTCAATTTTTTTCTCCCATTTTTCATTTTTCAATTGATTTCCATAAAAGTTGGCACAGATCATTTTTACACTTCCTACCAATTACAGAAAAAAAAATTCTAGCTTAATTATTTCAATATACACATATTGACGTCATTAAAGGATGCAAAAAATACAAAATGAGTGATTTCTTAGACAGATTCATTCAAATCAGTACAAAAACTACTTTATGTTTTTCACAGAAAAAAAAAGAGAAAAATAAATACATACATATACCAAGGTCTTTTTCCTCCTTACAAGGGAGGTAGCCAAAGTCAATAGCATAAATCCACTACCACCCATTTCATCCTCACATACTCCACTCCCATCCACCACCACTCCCTCTTTTCTTGGCTCCTCCTGGAAGACAGGCCATTCCACATCTTGCCCACCCCCAACTTCAGCTGTTTGACACATCTCCCTCAGCTCTGGGTCTTCCTGCAGTAGTCAGATGATTTCCTCTCTATGGGTTTCTCAGGGATCATTTCTTCTGCTTGAGGGTTGCCTCCCTGGTCTCCTCCTACTTCTTCAACTGGTCCTCATTTCTTACCATCACCAAGTCCATCTTGGGATTCTTTTGGATTCATGTCTGCATCACCTGCTACGTTTCAAAATAGAAGTCTAAGGTCGTCTTCATTTAGTTCATCTTCCTCTTGGGCCTTTTTGATCCGAGATCTGGTAATGACTGCCACCAGATCCTCCATGCCGGATTCTATCAACCTATGTACTAAGTCAGAGGCACATAACTATTCCCACCTATTTCACTCCCCTCCACCACCCCTCCCATCTCAACTCCTCATGAAAAAATAATTAAATAAATAAAAATCAATAAATACTAATAATATATATATGTTTTTTTACCAACAAGCCACAGACTTTGCCCTCCCCAGCTTTGCCAGAGGCTTATAATAATAAGAAGAAGTTTATTTGGCACAGAATCAATATACTGTACATGAAGTGCAGATAATGACAGGAACACATAGTTTGAAATAATAATTGCAATTGCCAAGGATAACACAAAAAAGCATGTAAGCTTATTTCCATTGTGGTCCTCATTAGATTGTTTTTCTACACGTTACACAGACAACATACGTAGGGGGTTAAGGGGACTAGAGACAGTCATGAGTAATAGCAATCAGTACACAAATGACACATAAACATTGTTATAGTTTTGCTAATATTACTAAAATATACGAAACACGTAGGATATTGAGACCAAAACTTGAGCACCATCACAATAAGAAACATTTAATTATGCAAAGGAACAACAAAATAATGCTAAAAGGTAACAAAAACAGTATGAGTGAGTACCATATCAGAGTAGTACCATTAACAATATACTACATTATTCTACAGCTGTATCATGTGAATGCTACATTGCAACTAGGGTCACCTATTAATTAATTCTAAATTTTACCTGTACCACAGGACGGAGTGGGTAATTAGTATGAGCACTAGGAAGCAGTACATTATAACCTAAAGCACCAGAAGTAGGGTACAGGGGACCAGTACTTGTATGAGTAAAACAATAAGGAGATCAAGGGAAAGATCCAATTACCATGTTACCTGGTGCCCTGATGCACCAGGCTTGTATTATGGTCAGATCATAACTGTTCTCAGACCCTACCTGAGACATATACCATACTATGACTAGCAAAAACAAAGGTGGAAACCAATTTGTAACATCATTGTTATACTAAACTAAACCTCTGAAGGACAAAAAGGGGAGGTCAGAACAGTTATGAGTGAACACAGATTTGGATGGTATTACTCATGAAGTCAGGTATCCCTCACTAGGCTAGTAGTACATAAAATCAAGGCTGTTCTCTGTCCATAGCAGAGACATATAGTAGCCCTTGACTTTTTTTCTTGGAAGTAACCTTGTTATTTGACTGCTTAATGGACATAGGTAGTGAAAGCTGCTTTTGGTGAAGGGACCTGCATGAGTTACAATAAAAGACCCTTGACTGTTCCGGGTTCGGTTCTCAGCAGATAACGTAAAATTACAGCTCAAATATGAAAGAGCAGAATTATGAATGACACTGTAAACATGGTTTAGTTTCAGCTGCTGGACACAATATTTTACAGGTAACATTCCTACGTTGCTAAATTCTTCTATACCAATATGACTACGTTGAGGTAAATTTAGCATGAATCTAATTATCTTATTTTGTGCAACCTGTAGCCAAGACTGTTTTTTTTTCTGCTCAGACAACTGTACCAAGAGCTACAAGCATAATCAAAGTGATGCTGTAACAAGGCTGAAACCAGAAGCTTCTTTGTTTCCAAATCAAAATTTCTGGCTTTTCTGTACAACAATTTTACTTTAAGTGAACATTTGGATACAATCTTATCTGTTAAGGCATTCCCTGAGAGGGACTGATCTAAGGGTATTCCAAGATAAGTTACCTCTTGTTTTGACTCCAAGACATTATCCCCACATCTGACCTGTTCATCGCGGTGTTTCCTGAGGTTGGGTTTTGATGCGAAGACAGTACTTTCTGTTTTACCAAGGTGTAAAGACAGCCTGTTATCTATGAGCCAGTCCTGGACTGATGACATTTCAACACTCAGGGCCTCCTCTACCTCAACTGGGTCCCTACTTGATACAATTAGTACAGAGTCATCTGCATATAGCAGTAACTTACAGTTCACCGCACCTGGCATGTCGTTAACATAGACCAGGAACAGAGACAGTCCTAGAATTAAACCTTGTGGTACACCACAAGTTCTCTCTCTTTCACCTAAGCAGGCTCCATTTACCTATACAAGTTGTTTGCGACCTGTAAGGTATGACTTGAACCAGCCAATATTCGCTATTCCTAATGCCTGAATTTTTTTTTAATAAAATATCATGGCCCACTATGTCAAATGCCTTTTGTAGATCCAACAAAACTAAACCTGTGTAGTTACCTCTGTCACATTCCTGTTTTATCAGATTGTAAAGGTATATTAAGCTGGTGTCTGTTGAGTAATTCAATCTAAAACCAGATTGCATGATGTATAGTAGATTACGTTCCCTGAGGTAGGTATCTAACTGATTGTGTACAATACATTCCAAAACCTTGGAAATAATACCTAAAATTGAAACTGGCCTGTAGTTTCCTGCCTCAGTTTTTGCATTTTTCTTATAAGGAGGTGTTACCCGAGCCCTTTTCATGTCGCTTGGGATAAATCCTGAACTGATAGAAAAATATATTATGTGAGTTATTGGAGTAGTTATAACTGTGGCTCCATCCTTAACAAACCTCACAGTAATATCGTCTAACCCTGTAGCCCTATTGGCACTTATGTTAGCCAGTAATTTAAACACTTCTTCTTGAGTGGACTTACGTAGTTGGAAACACTCTGTGGACTTATCTTTATAGTACTCCTAAATGTACCTCAGTCTAAACTTCCCAGAACCCGTTGGGTGGGATTTTACTAGTTTAGTGGCTATGGTTGTGAAAAAGGAGTTGAAGTGGTTGGTTATGGTGTTCCTATCAGAGTTAAGCTCGCCATTTATCATGAGTCCTATCCTGTCTGCTTTGTTACTAGGCTTAGTGTGAACTTCTAGGGTCTTCAGAGTTAGCCAAAGCTTCTTTGGATCATGTTTGTTCTGGTTCACCAGCTTTGCAAATAGCTGTGCCTTCCTTGGCTTGTACCTCTCACCATAGCAGCTGGAGTAAATGATATTATTTTTTTTTTTTTGTGGCTCATCAATTTTCTTTTTGTTCTTGCTATACATATGGATTAACTCCTCCAGCATTCATTTGTTGTTTTCACCCAGTTCCTCCAGCATTTGTTTGTTTCAGGTGATGGATGTCGTTTTGTAACTCCTTGTTCTGTTCCTCAATACCATCTAATCTTTCCACCACATAATCAAAATCTTCTGCAGTTATCCACAATACAGCCTGGGCTGAAATCTCAGGTGCAAATAGTGCATTGACATCTTTAGATAAAACCCCCAGTCCTGGGAGCATATATTTGCTGAAGCTCCTTATCGTCCTCTATGTCCTCTTGATGGATCAATACTAAATTGTCAACCAACCTCACTCTTCTTTCACAGTCTCCTGCTCTTTAAAGACTTCAGAGAGAACAACATTTTCCAATGTGGGTAATTTATCTTTCTTTTGAGCCTTGAGATATATATTTAGGGCATCCATTACTTGCAAACACGCGACATACAGGGATTTGTTGATGGTCATTGCAAAGCTCATTTTAATAGGATATCGGAATCTAGAGAAGTTAAGGGGAGAATCATTTGCAATTAATTTGATTCTTGGTATGGAAGTTTGCTCTCGGTTGTATATACTCCCTAGAATCTGCCCAACAATGATGTTCTTCTTCAGGTTATCAATAATTACTCTAGTGTCATTATGGTCTAGGTGGGGAGATAGTTCAGATTATCATGACTACCAAAGCTATCTTTAGCTTGAGACAATGAACAGGTAATGAAGCTGGGTTTATCTCATTCAATGTCGAAATCTGATAATAGACATCGTCATCCAATTCCAATTCATCTTCACTTAGATGAAGTGAAGGCAGTTGTTAAGATGACGAAAGCAGGTAAGGCACCTGGTCTGGATGGATGCCATGCAGAATGTCTAAAAAAAGGAGGTACAGTGATGGTGGACTGGTTGGTGAGGTTATTTAATGTTTGCTGGAGAGAGGGTAGAGTGCCGGAGGACTGGAGGAGTGCCTGTATAGTTCCACTCTACAAGGGAAAAGGGGACAAGTGTGAATGTAGTAGTTTCAGAGGGATTAGCTTAAGTGTAGTTGGGAAGGCTTATGGGAGGATCTTGATTGAGAAAGATTAGGAGAGGAACAGAGGTAATAATTGGTGAGGAACAGTATGGATTTAGGACGGGTAGAGGTTGTGTAGATCAGATTTTTGTGGTAAGACAGATATGTGAGAAAGCTATAGGAAAAGGTAAGGATGTTTTTTTGGGCTTTTATGGATCTGGAAAAGGCTTAGGACAGGGTAGACAGAAAGGCACTGTGGGAGGTTTTGCAGATTTACGGGATAGGAGGAAAGCTTCTAGGAGCTGTCAAGAGTTTTTATGAGAGTAGTAGAGCTTGTTTCAGGATTAGAAATGGAGAGAGTGAGTGGTTCAAGGTAAAGGTGGGACTTCGTCAAGGATGCGTCATGTCGCCCTGGCTGTTCAACTTATACATGGATGGGATAGTGCGAGAGGTAAATGCAAGGGTAATGGGTCAGGGATTGGAGATGGTTAAAGAAAATGGAGAAAAGTGGGAGGTGAGCCAGCTGTTGTTTGCAGACGACACTGCGCTTGTAGCAGGATTGGAGGAGGGATTGAGGAAGTTGGTGATAGAGCTTGGGAGTGTGTGTGATAGAAGAAAGCTGAAGATAAATGTGGGTAAAAGTAAGGTGATGAGATGTACAAGGGGTGAACGTGGCAGTAGACTGGAAGTGAGCATTAAGGGAGAGCAACTGGAAGAAGTAGATAGTTTTAGATACTTGGGTGCAAATGTGGCAGGAAAAGGTGGAGTGAAGGTGGAGGTAGAATGTAGATTGAGAGAAGCGAGTAAATGTCTTGGTGGATTAAAAAGTGTAATGAGGAATAGAAATTTGGGAATGGATGCTAAGAGGAGACTGTATGAAGGAATGATTGTCCCAACAGCACTGTATGGGGCAGAAACATGGAACATAAGAGAGGAAGAGAGGAGTTTGAATGTGTTTGAGATGAGGTGTCTGAGAAGTATGATGGGGGTTACTAGGCTAGATAGAGTGAGAAATGAGGAGGTGAGGAGGAGAACAGTGGTGGAAAGGGAGTTGGGAGATAGGGTTGATGAAAGAGTATTAGGATGGTTTGGACACATGGAAAGAATGAGTGAAGAAAGACTAGTAAAAGAGGTATGGAAGGCAGATGTGGAGGGAGTGAACATGAAGGGACGTCCTAGGATGAGGTGGATGGATGGGGTGAAGGGGGCTTTGGGGAAGAGGGGAATGTCTGTTGAGGAAGGACGGGAGAGGACAGAAGATAGGGGTGAATGGAGAATGGTTGTATATGGATGATGTTGTGATGCATGAGGTAGAATGGGAGGGGGGGGGGAGGTAGTATGTGTGAGCAAAATTTTGACGCAGCCCGAAGGGATTTCTCCCCGTCTTCTCCTTTTATGCATGGGGGGACGGAGAGGGGGGGGGTCGCCGATTTAATGAAACGGTCTTGCTGTGGATGTGCTGTGTCTTGCGACACTGCTTCTGACCCAGGGCAGTGGACAAGGTGCAGGGATGACCCGTCATCCGGGAGGTGATAAGATAAGAGGGAGGGTGGAGGGGTGTGGTGTGCATTCAGGGATGGAATGGGTGGGAATGATTTTATGCCTTTCCCTTTTTGGCTACCTCCCTTGTAAGGGGGAAAAAGCCTTGGTATATGTATGTATGTGGATATACTTTTTTTATTCTCATATCTTGAATTATGTTGTTTATTTCAGTAACTACATGTTCAAAGGCAATGTGATGACCCAATTTGAGAAATATTGATGGTCTCCAACATCATCAATTAAATGCTATTCATGTGAATGACATGGATGATGATGTGAAATGTTACATGAGCTTCTTTGCAGACGACGCCAAACTGTTAAGGAAAGTAAAAACTGAAAAGGATTGCAAATCATTGCAGGAAGACCTGAATAAGGTATGGAACTGGAGTCAGAATTGGGAAGTGGACTTCAATATTAAGAAGTATAGCATAATGGAGTATGGAAAAAGCAAAAACAGAATATCAGGACAACATACAATTGGAACCAAGGAGGTAAAGAAGGAGAGATCCGAAAAAGATTTGGGTGTAATTATCTCAAATGACTTGTCCTATGACAAACAGACAAACAAAATCGTCGGAGAATCCTACAACTTGCTAAGATCAATAAAAGTAGCATTTACATATTTGGACGAAGAAATTATAAAAAAAAATATTGGTCACACTGATAAGGCCTAGACTAGAATATGCGGTGACATTGTGGTCACCCAGTACCAAAAAGAATATAAAGAAAATAGAAAGAATCCAGAGAGCAGCAACAAAAATGGCACCTGCACTTGCAAACTTGTCATATGAGGAGAGATTGGCTAAACTGGAGTTACCGACTCTGGAGCAAAGAAGAGAGGTGATCTACTGACCATCTACAGAATCATGAAAGGCACAGAAATACTCGATAGAGAGGACTTGTTAAACTGGGACAAGAGAAGCACAAGAGGACATGGAAAGAAAATAAAAAAAACATAGCTACAGAAGAGATCTGAAGACAAATATTTTCCACATAGAGTGGCGGACACTTGGAACAAATTGGATAATAAAATAGTGTGCGCAAAAACTATTCATGAGTTTAAGAGCAAACTAGACACTGTGAGATACGAAGGTGGGACACCACGAGTGTAGCTCCCCTTCCCGCAAAATACAACTAGGTAAATATGCTGCTTATGAATTACTCTTGGTCATGATAAACAACACCACAGTTCTTTGGAATTGCTACCCTGACCAATCAGCAATAACTGTTCTGCAAAGATTTTGTTGTGACCAGGTTCATCTGGGTCTCTAAACCTTATATTCTCCTTTAATGTGTACTTCCGTAAGTCTTCCCAAAAATATGCATTTTTTATGGTTGCAGCTACTTTTTAGTTATAACCACCTCCCCTTACTACTGGCAAAATCTGCCAAAAGTCACCAGCACAAACAAATGGAATACCTCCCATGAATTCATCAGCAGAAAGGAGATTCTTGAGGGTGACGTCGACAGCCAACATGTTTTTGTTAGCCATCAAAACTTCATCCCACACTATCAAAGAGCACATGCCAAGCAGCTTGGACATCTGTGTATTCTTCTTTACTGAACAACTTCTCAATTCAGGTGGCCACATCAATGGTATCTTGAACATGTTGTGAGCTGTTTGACTACCATGTAAAACAGTTGCAACAATTCCACCTTTCAAACAAACAGCATCCAAAAGATGGTTCTGAAGAAAACTCTTCCCTGTCCCACCCAAGGGAGTCTATAATGAATGCCTTTCTATTACTGCAGTCTTTCCCTCTGACGACCCCAATTACTTAATCAAAAACATCAATTCACTAGAATTAGTACAGAGAAGAATGACCAAAATGATACATGGGCTCATAAAGTTACCTTACGAAGAGTGGTTTAGGCACCTTAACTCACACTCTCAGGAAAGACACAGAATGATCTAATAGAGGTGTTCAAGTGGATCAAAGGCTTTAACAAGGGTGACACAAACAAGGTCATCATATTAAGACAACAGGGCAGTACCCGCAGTAATGTATTTAGATTGGACAAATTTAGATTTAAGAAGGAAACATGAAAGAATTGATTTACTAATAGGGTGGTCAACAAATGGAATAGATTTATTAACCATGTAATGAGAGCCGACACTATCAATTGTTTCAAGAAACGGTTTGACAACTTTATGGATGGGGATGACAGTTGGTAATGGACATGGAACTGTCCTGAGTACACCTTATATTCTCTTGCAATCTCCTTCTTTCTTATGTTTTCATGTCAAAAATTTCTTGCTGTTCTCTAGCATTGGAAATTTTCACGTACATCTTCAAACTTTTGATCTGTACAGTATTAACTCTTTGTCCTAGGATGAGATGGATGGATGGGGTGAAGGGGGCTTTGGGGAAGAGGGCAATGTCTGTTGAGGAAGGATGGGAGAGGGTGAATGGAGAATGGTTATATATGGAAGATGTTGTGATGCATGAGGTGGAATAGACGGGGGGATGGGGGGGTGAGGTAGTGTGTGTGAGCAAAATTTTGACGCAGCCCGAAGGGATTTCTCCCCGTCCTCTTCTTTATATGGGGGGATGGAGAGGGGGGGTCGCCGATTTAATGAAGCAGCCTTGCTGTGGATGTGCTGTCTTGCGACACTGCTTCTGACCCAGGGCAGTGGACAGGGTGCAGGGATGACCTGTCATCTAGGAGGTGCTAAGATGGGAGGGAGGGTGGAGGGGTGTGGAGTGTTTTCGGGGATGGAATGGGTGGGAATGATTTTATACCTTTTCCTTTTTGGCTACCTCCCTAGTAAGGGGGAAAAAGCCTTGGTATATGTATGTATGTATGTCTTTGTTGCAGACTGGAGGATTTATCCAGCCCTCAAGAAGGTGGCAAACCATACATTGTGACATCCACTCCTCCGCAGTTGTAGATATGTTTCTGGATTTCATCCAATAAGTCATTATAAATCTCATCATAATAGAGCATCTGCCCATTTTTCTGAAGAAAATTGCTTGTAATCATGAATATCAAGCCACATTTCAGGTTGATCCTCTAGATTGTGAAACACTAATATCGTAGCATAGGTTGAAAGAAGTTCTCTTCTGTTGTTACTATAATTATCTCCATTAGTTTTCTCCCAGTGGTCCTTGTCCTTCATAAGCCCCATCACTTTTGACTGCCTCTCAGTAAGTGTCATGCTTCACACCTTCAATGGTCCTTATATCGCCAAATGATGTTGAGCCCCTCACATGAGAAAGCAGCAAAGATAGAACAACTCGGCATTATTTGAGTTTGTTGTTTGCATCCTACCAATCAATATACTCCTCACTGACTGCTCCATCCAGACACTGTTCTTCTTACAGAGAATGTAATGAGTTGGTACTTCAGTGTAAAGGAGAGTCCTAGCAAACACATCATTCTCATTAAGTTTGAAGAAAGCCATCAATTGTGTAAATTTGGCCATTTGGTGATCAACAAACCTAGAAACTTCTTGACAGAGAAAATACTCTGTTTGCCTTCCAAATGGATTGGTAAATACGATACTGATGGATAGGATTTGTGAATATGAAAATGAAAGATTCTATAGGTGGCTTTGTTAACATTGATGTATCAGGCATCAGCATATATAACTCTTAATCTTATTGACAGTCATACCATCGTTGTTGTCCTTTGAATATATAATGCAGTCAGATCCTTTGTTCGTGTATTTACCTAGTTGTATTTACCTAGTTGTATTTTACGGGAAGGGGAGCTATGCTCGTGGGGTCCCGTCTTCATATCTCATTTTATCTAAACTATTTTTAAATTCATGTATTGTTTTTGCACACACCACTTTCTCATCTAACTTGTTCCAACTGTCTATTACTCTGTGAGGAAAGCTGTTCTTTTTCAAATCTCTTCTATAGCTGTCTTTTTTTATTTTCTTTCCGTGTCCTCTAGTATTTCTGTCATCCCATTTTATCAGATTCTCTCTGTCAGTAATTTCTATGCCTTTCATGATTCTGTAAATAGCTATCAAATCTCCTCTCTCTCTTCTTTGCTCTAGTGTCTGTAGTTCAAGTTTTTCTAGTCTCTCTTCATATGATAGTTTTGAGAGTGTTGGTGCCAATTTTGTAATTGCTCTTTGTATTCTTTCAAGTTTTTTTATACATTTTTTTGTACTTGGTGACCATATCGTTGCTGCATATTCCAATCTTGGTCTTATCAGGGTGATTAGGATTTTCTTCACCATTTCTTCATCCAGGTATGTAAATGCAACTTTGATTGTTCTTATTAAATTATAAGTTTCTCCAAAAATCTTATTTATATGTTTCTCAGGTGACATATTATTCATAACAATGACTCCCAGGTCCTTCTCATTTTCTACTTTTTTTATTCCTTCTTCTCCCAATTTATATGATCCTGTTATTCTGTTTTTGCTTTTTCCAAATTCCATTATACTACACTTTTTTGTATTGAACTCCATCTCCCACTTCCTACTCCATTCTTGTACTTTATTTAGATCTCTCTGTAGTGATTCACAATCTTCTTCAGTTTTCACTCTTTTCAGTAGTTTTGCATCATCTGCAAAGAAGCTCATATAGCTTTCAATTCCTTCATCCATATCATTAATATATATAGCAAACATTATTGGGGCCAGAACTGTTCCCTGCGGAACACCGCTTATTACTTCATCCCATTTTGAGTGCTGGTTTCTTATCACTACTCTCATTTTTCTTTCTTGCAAAAAGTCCTCCATCCAATTTAGTAGTTTGCCCTGTATTCCTCCTTCAGTTTCTAATTTCTTAAGCAACTTCTTATGTGGTACTTTGTCAAAAGCTTTCTTTAGATCTAAAAATGCACAGTCCGCCCATCCATCTCTTTCTTGTATTATATCTATTAGCCTTGAATAGAAACATATCAAATTGGTGACGCATGATCGTCCTTGTCTGAATCCAAATTGCCTTGGATTTAACACTTTGTTTTTTTCTAAATATTTTACCCATCTACTTTTGATAATTCTTTCACAAATTTTTGCTATTGTACTTGTTAGAGAGACTGGTCTATAGTTGGTAGGTTCTTCTTTATTTCCTCCTTTATATATAGGTACTATATTTGCTTTTATCCAATCTTCTGGAACTTTTCCTTCTTTCAAGGAACTATTTAGTATGCTATGTATTTTGTCTGCCAGTTCATTCCTGCATTCTTTCAGTATCCAGTTTGCTATTTCATCTGGTCCATGCGATTTTCTGACATCAAGATTACTCAAGTGTGTTAATATTTCATTTTTTGTTACTTCTATTTCTTCCATAGGGGGGACTTTCTCTTTCCATTCGTTCTCTTCAGGTTGTATGTTCTCCCTTGTAAACACTGATTTAAAATGTTTGTTCATAATTTCCGCCATTTCCATTTCCTCAGTGTATTCAACTCCCTCCTGTCTTAATTTCTCCAAGTCTTGTTTGTTTTTCAGTTTATTGTTTACAAATCTGTAGAATAGTTTTGGTTGATCTTTACACTTTTCTATGATATCTTTTTCATATTTTTTCTTTTCCTCTCTGCACATTTGTACATATTCATTTCTATAACAGGTATATATTTTCCATTTTTCAGGTCTTCTGTCTTTTTTCCATCTGGTCCAGGCTTTGTCTCTTTTGTCTTTTAACTCCCTACAGCTTTTGTTGTACCAGCATTTTACATATTCTTTTTCTTGTTTTTGTCTTGGGACATACTTTTCCACTCCTTTTTTGTAAATTTTTGTCAAAATATTCCATTTCTCTTCTACTGTTGTTTCTTCTTTGTATATTTCTTCCCAGTTTACCTTTTGAAAGAATTCTCTTATTTTATCAAAGTTTGTTTTTTCATACATCATTCTTTCTTTTGCTATGTTGTTCATTTCTTTTCATATATTTTTCTTCATTAAGTTCCAGTTCAATCAATATGTGGTCACTTTTACTTATTGGTGTTTTATATTCAATTTTGTCCACTATTCTAGGTTCGGATGTAATTACTAGGTCTAGTCTCGATGGCTCTTCTTCATTTCTATACCTAGTGTTCTCCTGTATCCATTGTGTCATTGTATGGTCAGTAACCATCTCAAGTAGAGCGTTTCCCCATGAGCCGTCTCCACCCTTTACTGTCATTTCTTCCCAGCAGATTTCTTTGCAATTAAAGTCACCCATCATAACTATTTTTCCTCCCTCTTCCATTATCTTGTTTAATGTTATCTTTGTGTCCTCTAACATACTTTTATGTTCACTCTCTTCCCATGAGGCTGTTTTCGGGGGCACATAATTTATCACAAACTTTCTGCTCTTCTTATCTCTGTCTTCTACTTCCATCATTATCATCTCTACTGTATTCTTTCCATATGTGACACACTTCACGTTTATATCCTTCTTAGTCAGGAACATAACTCCACCCCCTTCCTTTTTCACTCTGTTTCTAATCCAATAATTATATGCATCATGTCCTACACTGTTGGGTGGTAGTGGACCTTTTAATTTTGTTTCTACAATTCCCATTATGTCTGGTTCTTTTTCTTTCAAATAATCATTCAGCTCATTCAATCCTGTTATTAATCCATCTATATTTGTGTAAGACACTTAGTTTTCTGCCACTTCCATTGTGTTCTCTGTTTCCCTTTTGTTTTTCTCTTGTATGTCGACTTTCTTTAGTTTCATATTCACTACTCTCCAATAGAATCTCTCTTTTTCTGACTCCGTTCTTATCTCGTTTTTTTCCCTTTGCTTCAAGTCTTTTCTGTTTTTCTTCCTCTCTTTCCTCTTTATTCATTTCCCTTTTTATATTCACTTGTTGCTAGTTTCCCTGTTTTGGATAAGATATTCTCAGCCATAGTTTGTGACCTGAATTTAATCTTAATTGGTCTGGTCTTGTCTGTACTATATTTCCCGAGCCTGAATTTCTCTTCGATTTGTTTCATTATTTCTGGTTCATCTTCCTGAACTAATTCTAGTAAATTTCTTACTTTTTCATTTTCCTCTTTGATTCTTGTGGTTCTATCTGGGTTATGTTTCTCTTCCATTCCTAATATAATTATACATTTCTTTTTGTCTGCTAAGTCTCTTACTATATTCTCCTTCTGTCTCATCACTTTAATAACTGAGTTTTCAGTTTGTTCATTCATTTGCTTTCTGATTATGTCAGTGAATGCAACTTTGCTATTTTCTTGAATTTTTTTCCAACCCTCCTTGTTCTCCTTATTATTCTCCTTTAAGACTTTATTCTCATCTTTTACTTCTTTTAACTGTTTTTTTAATTCTTCAATTTCCTTAGTTAAGTTTTTGTTCGCCTTCTCTAGTTCTTCCAATTTTTCAACTCTCCGTATAATATTGTTAACATGACCGAACCTACGCTCCAAGTCCTCGATCATCTTATCGACCTTCTCTTCTAGTCTTGTCCCCCCCACCCTCTTTAAATCCCTGGAAAATATTCTCATCACTTTCTACTGTATTGCTCTTATCTATACTTCTAATCTTTACATTCTTATTAGACATTTCATCGTCGTCGGGGGGTCGTTTGTTTACCTTTCGCCTGTCTGCCTGGGCCAAGTCTACTCCTTCTTCATTTCCTTCCATTTCCCTCAGTAATCCCTCCCCTTTTCCTCTTTCCCTACTTTCCTACTACCCCACGAGCAATTTCCCCCACCCTGTAAATACAATAGGCACTTCTCTTTGCGTTGGGATCCACAAAACTTCAATTTTCTTCAGAACGTCTTCTAAGCCGTCCATTCGTTGAAGTGTGTGTGTGTGTGTGTGTATTTTGTTACATATGCAATACACTTTATGGAGTTACAACATTCAACGTTTATGTGGCCGTTATATTTCAAAAAGAAGTACAGATTGTAGCACGCAACCCATGCAGTCTACCTTCACTTTATCCTCCTTTCCTCTCATTTTCTTCTTAAAACACCTACCAACATCCTCACCAAAGGCTCTTTGTTGATATAGCAGATAGCCATTGTTACCCACCAATGTTTCTAATCTGTAGGGTTTAGTAAAGTTCTTTGAACACTTGTTTTTGAGGATACATGGGCTGCTCTCATCATAACCAATACATGGGTTGTGTATGATGTTGGTTGTTATGATTTTATATAGCCTTAGGAACATATCCAAAGATGTAGTTGTCGACATCCATCCTATCCATTTTGATCCTTAACCAAAGAAGGTTGTGGCAATGAGGCAACCCATGTTTTTGTCACTCCACGGTATACAAGACCACCTCTGTTCAACCGAAAATGCAAACCCTTGTCAAATCATCTATTAAAACACACAGTTCCAATTTGTAACCCAGGTCACTAAATCTGGCCTGTCATTGGAAGTACAGCCAGTACCACAGGCCACAAGAGTGAGTACAAACTCTGGCAAGTCTGAGTTCATTGTGAATATAATAAATAGGTCAGGGCTACCATATTAACTTATGAAGATAGGAGCATCTTGTTGTTTCTGCTTCATGTACCTGGGTCTGCCATCAAAGGATGGAGGTATGATTATCCTCTGACCAATGGAAGAAGGGTTATCACTCAAAACTTTCCTTCTGCACCTTTCATTCCCTTCAAAATAATTGAGTTGGCAAGTCTCAATTTTGACATAATTATTCACCACAAATGTTTAAAACAGCATCCTTCCCCTGTTGATGTAATTGAACTCACCCACTTTGTCCATATACATCAGCCTCTTCTGTTTGATCTTTCTCATTGTCTGAATCCAGTGGTTTTCTTTTATCCATACCTAATTTTCATCCATTTAAGTTTTTTCTGGCTAAAACTGAACCCTATGTCACCATTAGGTATCAAAAAAGAGTATTGCATAGGGTCATAGAAATAATAAGAGAACTTATGATAAAACTGGAATATTTGGAGTCCTCCTTCGGAGAAGAAAGTACAACTTCAAGGTGTTTCAGAACACTTGATTAATTTAAATCAACTATAGCTCCAACCTGTCCATGGGCTGTATGGAGATTATATGTGCCTTTGTAATATGTTTGCTTCCCAAGGAAAATTTTAAGGATGGTCTTTTGCCACTATTGCTTGTTTCCAATACTTTGCATTTTTTGATATTCAACTTCATTTCCCATTCTTGGCTCCATGCAAAACAGTATATAGATCTTTTTGCAATATTCTACCATCCTCATTTTTCAATATTCTCACAATTTTTTTTATAATCTGTAAACATGTTGGTATAGCTTATTGTTCCTTCCATCATGTTATTTACATACACAAGAAACATTATTGGTGCAAGCAGTGAACCTTGTGGTACTCCACTTGTTACTGCTCTTCACCTTGACATCTTGTCCTTTACTACTGTCCTCATGTATCTTTCCTTCTAAAAGTTTTTAATCCATTCTAATAGTTTGCCTCTGCTGTTGCTATGTTTGTTTGTGTATTACTTTTAGCAACTTTTTCTGTTATTGATTTCCACCAAGAAAAATGTATATAATGTTGATGTATTATAATTTACAGAATTAATATTTAATTTTCTATTACTATATTGCATAGGTGTGCAATTCTACAAATTTACAATATTAAATATTCATTTTGTAAATTATAATATGTCAATGTAATACACTTTTTTCTTGTCAGAAATCAATAACAGAAAAAGTTCCTAAATGTGATACACTAATAAATGAAACCACATTGACTGCTTGAGACACCATCTTTGTTTTGATAGATACAGAGGTTGACGAAATTATAGTATGATAAATTTGTCTAACCTAACCTACCTTAATCTAACCTAACCTGTATTTAGTAATGCAGTACCATACCAATAATTCTAGAGGTCATCAGGTCATAAGTAATACCGTATTTTCCGGCTTAAAATGCGCATCGGGTTATAATGCACACCCATGCACTTCGTTATCTCAGTACACAGATAGCGCGCACCGACGTATAACGCGCATGCCAGGAAAAGTCACTGGTGGCTAAAGCTCGTGAACTGCATGTATGCGACTCCTGCTTGCGTTGGTCCATTGTTTTGTGGGATATTTGAGCCATGAAAAGTTTATTGAATCCAAATGTACATGAAAATTTTCGGATTTTTACAGAAAAATTGTAATTTACTATCCTGAGGGAACAATTCATCTTACAATTTTTTATCACCGTGTACAAATTTTTATCGACATGCAGCAACAAACTATGTTTCGGTTCATAAGTGTCTTTACTGAAGTGACGTTTAGTTTAACAAACTCTCGCAAGAGGGTGTTTAGTGTAGGCTAGATTGGCAATAGAACTGCCAATCTCGGCCCTGATCTAGCATATTCCGGGTGAGCTAAGACGGCCAACGTTCATGATGTTGGTACCAGTGCTGTTTTACGAATCCCAAATATTTGCATAGACTACGATAATTAATATTAGTAAAAATAAACCAATGAAATAATGGCGATTAATTATTTAGTATCATGTGAACGAGGTTTCATGGAGAAGTATTTTTCATTGGCTACAGCCACCGCTGGGAAATCTGTTGATTTGTCACTAAATTAAGTGTCAGTTTAGGCATCAATCAGGACACAACTAAGAAAAAGTCGGAACTACATGTACCGGTATATGACTCATGTTGTGCGTTGGTCCCTTATTACTTTGTAGCTTAAATATTTTGTAGGAAATATGATCTAAAAAAGTTTATTGAAAGTAAAATATACAGAAAAATTTTGGGATTTTTACAGAAAATATTCATTTTATATCTTGAGGAAATAATTCGTCTTTACCATTTTTTTTTTTTCTTTATTTAATACTGAAACAACCTACAGACTGTTTCGTTTTAGCTTTGAACCTGCAATGACAGTGGTGAAATAGGACAGTCATTGAGGTGACGTTTAGTTAATATAACTCCCGAAAGAGGGTGTTGTAGTCAGGTGTTTGACACGAGTTTATGAACGGCCGCAACGAAACTTGTACCACACCTAAAGTGAAGCAACAAAGCCAACATAAAAATTCAAACTAGGATGCTGTGAACATGGGCAAATATCATAAATTTTGATCATGTTTCATGGTGTTTAGGCCTATTTAAACATGAAAAATAAGATTCGATAGATACCTACCTATACCAAATATTTATATAGCCCATGCTGGCGTATTCTTTCATGTCACCATGGCTGTTCTTCTTGTTCTCACGGAACGTCACGGAGAAGTGTGCCGTCCCGACTTTGTGACGGCCAACATCGTCACGTTGTTGTGAAAAAAATTACACACACAGCCGCAGAATTTTTATCGTAGGCCGTAGATAATGCGCACCACCGGATAACGCGCACCCCCCATTTTTAGGCCCTTCCAACAGAAAAAAGTCGCGCACTATACGCCGGAAAATACGGTACCATCCAAATCTACATTCACTCATAACTGTTCTGACCTCCCCTTTTGTCTTTTAGAGGTTTAGCTTGGTATAACAATGATGTTCAAAACTGGTTTCCACCATTGTTTTGCTTGTTATAGTATGGTACATGTCTCAGGTATGGTCCAAGAACAGTTATGATCTAATCATAATACAAGCCTGATGAATCAGGGAACGAGGCAACAAGGTAATTGGACATTTCCCTCAATCTCCTTGTTTTACTCATACAAGTACTGGTTCCCTGTACCCTACTTCTGGTGCTTCAGGTTACAATGTACTACTTCCTAGTGCTCATACTAATGTATAATGGGACCTTTCGCAGTGAGCGATTTGATACCAGATACTGCCAGATTTTGTAATTCTTGCCGGAAAATAAATACTTTTTTGGGCAAGTTTTATAAGCTGGAGGTGTATCATTGTACATTATTGTGTCTGAAATTTAAGTCAATTAATTTCATGATTGCATAAAACGGGGGGGAAAATCCAACTGTCACTTCCACGTAGTGCTCCCTGGGTAACGCTAACGACAGCGGTAGACCACGACAGGCCTAGCTAGCCGGTGGCCTTACTATACAGCTCAAATAACACAGATGATATCTCGGACTGGATGGACCACACGGCAACGATCACGAAATGACACTGGACCTTCTTTAAGGAATACACGAATAGCAACCATCAATGCCACTACAATGAATGATAAGTTGGAAGAAGTCGTAGACATGATGACTGACAGAAACATTGAAATAATGGGAATATGTGAAACCAGACTTCTTGGAGAGGGAACAAAAGTAATTCACAACAACTACCAGCTAATTTTCAAAGGAATGGATAATGAAAGAAAATACGGGGTGGCTTTTATTCTAACACCAACTATTGCAGAAAAAGTAGAGAACATTTTTTATATTAATGAAAGAATTCTAGCAATAACAATAAAAGTAGATGCAGGTATATGCACCTCACCAGGGAAGGCCTCAAGAAGAAAAAGTAGAATACTATACAAAACTACAAAGTACCCTGGATTCATGTGGAAATACTATCAAAGTTGTCATGGGAGACATGAATGCACATGTAGGAAGACAGAGGAATAATATAGAAAACGTCATCGGTGCACATGGTGTTGGAGAAAGAAATGATGAAGGAGAAAGACTGATAGATTTCTGCATAGGTCTGCATGTCTCTGCATGTTTCTGCATGTCTGTGATGAATACCTTTTACCAGCATAGAGAAAGTCATAAATGGAGCTGGTATCGGTGGAATAGCGTAACTGGTGAATATACTGAAAAATCACTGATTGACTTTGTGTTAACAACTAACAAGAAACTTTTCAAAGATGTCAAGAGCATACCATCGGTTTCCTTTGACTCGGATCATCGTTTAGTTCTTGCGAAACTAAACATTAGGAAGCCAAAGCCAATGAAAAAACTAGTCAGAGAAAGAATTAAATTAGAGAATCTAAAAGAACCAGAAAAGGCAAGATTATATAAGGAAAAGATTTCAGAAGTTTATCTGAGCGAGCCGGAAGAAACCAGAGACATTGAAGAAGAATGGATAGGCATGAAGGATAAAATTACAAAAATAGCAAAAGAGGTCCTGGAGACCAAGAAAATTAGTGGTGGAAGAAAAAAGAAAACTATATGGTGGACGGATGAAGTCCGGGATGTTGTTAAAAAGAAGAGTCAGTCTTTTAGAAGATGGATGAGAAGACGGACCCCAGAAAATAGATTGGAATACGAAACAGCAAGAAACGAAGCAGAGACAGTAAAAGCAAGAGCCAAGAGAGATTCTTGGAAGAAATTGGGAAAAGAGCTTGAAGAGGATCTGCTGGGAACTAGGAAGCTCATATATAGTTTGGCGAAGAGTTATAAAAAGGGCGAAGAAACAGCAGTAAATACAATTAAGAATAAAGACGGAGTGTTACTAACAGATGAGAACGAAGTAGATGAAAGGTGGAGAGAATATTTCTCAGAATTATTGAATCCTCAGGAATTAGACGATGAGTGTGAAAACACCAGCCTGAGACTAAACTACTACCACGAAATATCTATCGAAGAAACTAGAGTTGCCATCAGTAAAATGAAAAATGGAAAAAGTCCTCGATGCGATGGCATAACTGTAGAGCTGCTAAAAGGAAATGAAAACACAGTCGCGTGGCTAACGAGAATTTTCAATGTAGCTTGGCGTGAAGGTAGAGTACCAGAGGATTGGGGGAAAGCCATTATATGTAAAGTACCAAAGAAAGGCGACAAGTCAGAAGGACAGTATGGATTTAGACCTGAGAGAGGTACAACAGATGCAATTTTCTCCTTGAAAATGCTGATGGAGAAGAGATGGGAATGGGATCAACCAGTGTGTATAGCTTTTGTTGACTTAGAAAAAGCCTTTGACAGGCTACCAAGGAAGATGATTTGAGATACATTGGAAGACCCTATATATGGTGTAGATAGATTACTTGTTAGAGCAATCAAAAGTCTATATAGTAAATGTACCAGAGCTGTAAGAACACAAACTCACGAGGATAACTGGTTTGATGTAAATTCTGGAGTAAGACAAGGTGGGGTTATATCCCCATTGCTTTTTGTACTTTTTATGGACAAATGTATGAAAAATTTGAGATCTGGAGAGGAAGTTATTACATTGGCATATGCAGATGATATTGCACTGGTTGCAAACAACCCCATTGAACTTCAAAATGCATTAACTGCTTGGAACAGTGCATTGAAAAGAGTGAAAATGAAAATAAACACAAATAAAACAGAAGTAATGATGGTCGCAAGGCAAAAAGAAGAGATAGAAATATGGTTGGAAGGCGAAAAACTGAAATTAGTTGAAGAATTTAAATACCTAGGAGTAAAGATAGATGAAAGGTGTCAAATGGAAAAAGAAATATTAAATAGAATACAGTGCCATACAAATAATTTAAGAACGCTATATCCATTGATGCGAGAAAAACTTATACCCAAGCAGGTTAAGATAACAATTTACAAAAATATTTTAAGACCAGTTCTAACATATGGGTCAGAAACATGGACATTGACAGAAAGGCTGAAAAGTAAGATACAAGCAGCAGAGATGAGATTACTGCGAATAATAAAAGGTGTAACAAGGTGTGACAGAATAAGAAATGAAGAAATAAGAAGAGAGCTGGAAATAGAGCCAATATTAGAATATGTAGAGAAAAGCCAATTAAGATGGTTTGGCCACGTCATGAGGATGAATGAGCATCAGTACCCATTAAAATACTACCAGTGGCAGCCACAAGGAAAGCGTCCAACAGGAAGACCCAGGAAGAGATGGAGAGACGGTATCAGACAAGCCATAGAGTCAAGAGTAAGAACTATGGAAGAGGTGGAGAGTGTGCAGCTGTATGCTGATAGGGACTTGTGGAGGGACTTCGTGAGGCATCATCGCTGACAGGGCATCGCCCTACCTGGTGTATGGTGAGAGTGAGAGGTGAGATTCATAAAACAGCCTATAATTGTATCAAGCCAAGCAATTTGTCATTTTCTACCAACTTCAATGGACATATACTGATATATGCCTTCATTTGAATGCACCACGCAATAGGCAAATCCATGTAATGTATAGAAAATATAATTTTGCATCGAAGACTTAATTTTTCCGGTACAATTAACATTTGTCTTTCTCTTACTTTTTCTTGAATCTGACATGCAGACTGCCACGGCACACGTAAAATTAGTCATATTTATTTGAAAATAGCTCCCAGCAGATCTAAGAGGCTATTGTTTACACAAACGTCAGTCACCTTGTACGTCTGCCACCACTGTTATCTTTTATCTCACTGTTATCTTCATATACAGGACATTACAGTGATATCCATTATTTTTCAACACTCTCAGACACAATGCATAAACCGAAATAAACATCCTCTTATTTTTACTGCTCATACTTACTTCAGTAAAAATAATTACATATTTTTAGTTTTATCTTATAATTAAATTAACAAAGCCTTATCACACACCAGTAAGTAAAAATTATAACATTAAGAGTCATGTTTTTAATTTTGAATACACTTATGCAGCAATTTATGTCATATTTTTTTAAAATATCGGTTTCCAAATTAGCTAAGTCACCCCTTTGCCTCGTGAAATCCGAGACAATTGAAAATTCTAGTGCTAATAGGAATCTACGAGCCTGACTGCGAAAGGTCCCATTGCCCACTCCGTCCTGAGGTACAGGTAAAATCTGGAATTAATTAATAGGCGATCCTAGCTCTAATGTAGCATTCACTATAACAACATGTTGATATTGTTGACGGCCTGCTACCTTCTATCCCGCAGTACTTAATATTTACTCTTACCCTGGGATGGACTCCCTCTTTATTGTCCTACACTTGCTGATACAGCTGTAGAATAGTGTAGTATATCATTAATAGTACTACACTGATATGGTACTCACTCATACTTTTTTGGTACCTTTTAGCATTATTTTGTTGTTCCTGATGCATAATGCAATGTTCCTTATTGTGATGGTGCTCAAGTTTTGGTCTCAATATCCTACGTGTTACAAACATTTAATAGTATTAGCAAATCTATAATAATGTTCATGTGTCATATGTATACTGATTAGTATTACTCATAACTGTCTCTGGTCCCCTTAACCCCTACGTATGTTGTCTGTGTCACTTGGTGTAGAAAATCAGTCTATTGAGGACCACAATGGAAATAAGCTCACATGCTTTTTTGTGATACCCTTGGCATTTGTAATTTCTATTTCGAATTATGTGTCCTGTTCATTATCTGCACTTCATGTATATTGATTCATTGCCAAATAAAATTATTATTATTATTATCATCAGGGATGTTGACAGCTGGTTTTGGCATCCGATTGGATTGCAAGGTATAGAGGAGTTTCATAGCTTAAAGAAAAGCATGAAGCTCAGCTCTGTAACACTGTTTATATGTAGTATGGTGACATCACTTGGAGTGGGAGAACACCCAATCCACAAAACCAATGCCATCATCAAACCGACATTGACAGGACTGAAGGTAAAATTTTAGATGTGCACACCTACGCGATTTAGCAATAGAAAATTAATTATCAATTTTATAAATTATAATAGATCAACTTTATATACGATTTTCTTGGTGAAAATCAATAACAAAGAAGTTGCTAAAACCTATTTTCTATCAAAGTCGCAGCAGTTGAATGATATGCCATGTTTGTTCTGATAAATGCCAAGGTCGAAGAAATGAAAGGATGATAAATTAGTCTATTCTAACCTAACCAATGTTTAGTAATTTGGTACCTCAAATTCTAAAGATTATCTATGTAGTCATAATGGATGCTGACAGCCTGATTATTATTGTACCTCTAACAGACAACGGCAGAACCCTGTGTTCTCTCATAAAGTCCAAGGAAGCCCTAGTGTCTTTGTAACAGCACTTATGAACATCACCTAGAGTTGGAGAACACCCGGTCCACAATGTGATAGCCATCGTCTGATAGTGACTGAATTGGCATGGCGTCCATACCATACCCCAGCAGCTTCGTTTGTAAATTTGCTTGTAGCAAGTTTTTTTTTTTTTTTTTTTTACCAAGAAAATTGCGTATTACATTCATGTATTATTATTTACAAAATTAATATTTTTCTAATGCTATATCACACAGGTGTGCACAACTAAAATAATACAGGACTGGATAGACAACAACATGGCATGTCGAACCTATCATCTAGGTATGGGCATGTCATGTTTCCACCATGATCATGACATGTTACGCAACGGACGAGAGCATCGCACACAGATGACATGGAAGACTTGGAGGCTGGCAGCGGAGGAACAACGGACTCGTGTTTTCACCACGACCTATTACATCATGGACATGGGCATTACGCACACAAATGACATAGAAGACTTGGAGGTTGGCAGCGGAGGAGTACAAAATCGGGGCCTTCTGCCAGCAGAGGTCAGAGGGCACATAAATCAAATGAAGAAAAGAAGTAGGTCCCTCACTTCCATGCCCTGTTACTTATACGTTTTAGATAAGTATTAGTGACTTTATTGTACGCCCTCTTCACACAAAAATAAAGATACTGGTAAATTGTGTGGAGCTGGGTAAATAGAAATAGGATAGGTTATATAGACATACATTGGCACCTGTGCCATGGCACTGGTGTTGTATGGCTGTAGCATAAAAAAAAAATGTGCGGGCACTTTTGAGCCCGATTACCACACCCGCACTCTGTTCACACCGATTAACTAGCACCGGTAAGATTTAATAGTAATGATTTAGGTATTAAGTGATTGCACCTTACCATCTTTTCTTTATCCCAGTGAAGTTAAATTGACCGCAAGAGGCTAAAATGTCGACCTAGGATTCTGGATTGCAGGAGCTACATGAATCACAGTTTATGATTTGATGTATCAATGCAAATACAGGGCCTAGCACGTGACAGGCACAACAACAAAAAATTAAATAAATAAAAAAAATCAACTATTCTTGTTGCACATGCAAGACTTGGGTGCACATGAAAGATACTTGGGTGCAAATGTGGCAGGAAAAGGTGGAGTGAAGGTGGAGGTAGAATGTAGATTGAGAGAAGCGAGTAAATGCCTTGGTGGATTGAAGAGTGTAATGAGGAATAGACATTTGGGAATGGATACTAAGAGGAGACTGTATGAAGGAGTGATTGTGCCAACAGCACTGTATGGGGCAGAAGCATCATAAGAGAGGAAGAGAGAAGGAGTTTGAATGTGTTTGAGATGAGGTGTCTGAGAAGTATGATGAGGGTTACTAGGATAGATAAATTGAGAAATGAGGAGGTGAGGAGGAGAACGGGGGTGGAAAGGGAGTTGGGAGATAGGGTTGATGAAAGAGTATTAGGATGGTTTGGACACATGGAAAGAATGAGTGAAGAAAGACTAGTAAAAGAGGTATGGAAGGCAGATGTGGAGGGAGTGAACATGAGGGGACGTCCTAGGATGAGGTGGATGGATGGGGTGAAGGGGGCTTTGGGGAAGAGGGCAATGTCTGTTGAGGAAGGACAGGAGAGGACAGAAGACAGGGGTGAATAAAGAATGGTTGCATATGGATGATGTTGTGATGCAAAGGGTGGAATGGGTGGGGGGATGGGGGGGTGAGGTAGTATGTGTGAGCAAAATTTGACGCAGCCCAAAGGGATTTCTCCCCATCTTCTCCTTTTATGCATGAGGGGACGGAGAGGGGGGGTCGCCGATTTAATGAAGCGGCCTTGCTGTGGATGTGCTGTGTCTTGCGACACTGCTTCTGACCCAGGGCAATGGACAAGGTGCAGGGATGATCCGTCATCTAGGAGGTGCTAAGATAAGAGGGAGGGTGGAGAGGTGTGGAGTGTATTCAGGGATGGAATGGGTGGGAATGATTTTATGCCTATTCAGGGATGGAATGGGTGGGAATGATTTTATGCCTTTTCCTTTTTGGCTACCTCCCTTGTAAGGGGGAAAAAGCCTTGGTATATGTATGTATGTATGTATGTACATGAAAGACCATTTCATTACAAACAAAACACTTTTTTAGTTTTTGAAATAGCTTAAAAAATAAGGGAGATACAATTTTTTGAATTATTTTTTTATCCCAAATTTTTGGCTAGACTTTACCATAACAAAAGGTTAGAGTTAAGGGTGATAATTTGTAAAGATTTTGGTAAAGAAATACACATACTCTAAACCACTGGTCCAATTTTATTAAAATATAGAATATTTGGGCTTTATGGGTTAACAAATTACCTGAGCATGTCAAAAACAATGTGGAACATCTCCATCATACCAAATTTGCCTTTTAATGGCAACTATTAAGCTGTCAATTTAGAGATGATCATCAGTTTAATCCAAACCCCTGGCCCAATTGACATACAACTTGGCATATGAAGGTTTTATGGGTCAACAAATCATCTGAGTATATCAAAAACAATGCAGGACCTTCCTTTTGTACTATTCTTACTAACACTTATCATGTTGCCATGGCAACTATTGTCAATTTAGAGATAATCATCCATAAAATCCAAACACCCAGCCCAACTGACATACAACTTGGCATGTGAAGGTTTTATGGGTCAACAAATCACCTGAGCATGTCAAAAACAGTGTAGGACCTTCCCTTTCTACTATTCTTACAAACACCTACCATGTTGCCATGGCAATTATTGTCAATTTAGAGATAATCATCCATAAAATCCAAACCCCTGGCCCAATTGACATACAACTTGGTATAAGAAGGTTTTATAGGTCAACAAATCACCTGAGCATGTCAAAAACAATGTAGGACCTTCCTTTTATACTATTCATACTAACACCTATCATGTAACATGTTCCATCAATGTAATGCATGTGCAATATAATGTATACACAGCTAAAAGAACTCTATCACATTAAAAAGTGCATATATAGGTGCCTTAGCCCTTACCCTTAGGTTGCCTCTCGGTAAACTAACCAGGCAGTACTGCAACTATCCTAAGACCTAACTTAAATTTACGTTGAAATCGGTGAATTATTTTTTACACCAATTTACTGAAATAGCAAAATGAATAAAGTCTTTTTACTTTCAAAGGAGTTATTTTCTTTAATCATGTTATCTATAATCATGACAATCTGAAAAAGCAGCCTTATTTCAACAGTTCATATCTGTTATCGTCATGAAACCAAGAGGAAAAGTTGAGTCTAGCCTCTAGACCTCTACTCGTCTTGAGATTTCTCATGGTCATGGACATGGTCCATGACATGGAATACTGACCATATTATTAATAGTTATTTCATGTACTTGCTATCGTAGCCATAGCCGGCTATGTAATGAGTATAGCATAGCCTGTCCATCTTAAAATTCATACAATAACAATGTAAGTATCATTTGTGAACAACACCCTCTACGACTACTACGCGTTGTATCCCCGACATGTCATGCATTACCAAACACAACTAAGTACAGAAGAACATGCCTACATGTTGACAATTTAGGCACAACTGTCTTATTAGCAATAATCTGAAATTTTTCATTTTAGAGAGAAAATAGGCTAAAAATACAAATATTACATTTAAATTTTCAAATATAAGTGCCTTATTTTCAGATTTTTACTTGAAAAATTAATTTGCAATGGCAAATAGCCAAATTTGCGTTTAAATCATTCTTTCTTTTTTTAAGAAATGGGCATACACTTGCAGAACAGCAAGACAATTTGATAATTCTGTGCATGTGCTGAACACTACAAGCATTCAAATTGACAAGTACCCATTCAAACGGGTCACAAAAAGATGGCGGTGTAAACATTACACCCGCAATGGTGGTGATGATCGTGGATTCTCGTGTACCTTCCTATATGTAACACATTTAGGCTCAATTGTACAAAGTTCCAATGATCTTAAATTGCTCATTTCCGAGAAAAAAAAAAGACTAAAAAACATGAATATAACATTAAAATATTTATATATAGATGCCTTACCTTTAGATTTTTACTCGGAAAACTAATTTGCCAAGATTAATAACCAAATTTGCATTTAAATCAGTAAAAATTTGTTTGCTTTTGAAGAATTGGGCATTCACTTGCAGAACAAGATAATTTGAATATTATCTGCATGCGCTGAATGCTCCAAACATTCAAACTAAGCCAAACAAAATCCAACGGGCTGCAAAAGATGGCGATGTAAACAGAACATGTGCGATGGTGGCACCGCGCTTGGATTCACGCGTACCTATATCATCACAGCTCCATTCAGTACCTTATCTTGTGATACCAGTAGACTAGTGTATTTACTTTTAGCAAGGTTTTATATTATTGATTTCTGCCAAGAAAAATGTATATCCCATTGGGACAATTTATAGTTTCACCCAACCAAAGATTTTGATATGTGGCTTATGTGTTTCTGGTGAGATATGTTGAGTATTGAATGATGGTGTATATCATTTCCATCGCAAATGCGTACTTTTCAAGTAATTAATTAGTGAAGTTATGAACTTATGTCTACATCTCCCCAACAATCTGGGGAGACGTGTGGGAAATCGGGGTTTTTGGGTGGGGAGCACTAATAAATTGAGCAATGCGCATTGCAGAACAGGTATAAAATCAACAAGAATATGCCAAAAATATATGAAAATACATAAATTTCACCTTTGAGTCCAGGTGCCATTGTTATTATTGAGCAGCGTTACCAACGAATCACTAAATTTCTTGCTTTATTATTGAGCAGCATTACCAACGAATCGCTAAATTTCTCACTTTGTTATTATTGAGCAGTGTTACCAATGAATCGCTAAATTTCTCGCTTTCAATTTCACCCAACCAATGTTTCTTATGTGACTTATGTGTTTCTGCTGATATATTGTGTCTTGATTGATGGTGTACATCATTTCCATCGCAAATGCGTAGTTTTCAAGTAATAAATATTTCAACTAATGCTTACATCTCCCAAAATGCCTACATCTCCTCCCCAACGATCTTGGGGGATCTGTGGGAAATCAGGGTTTTTTGGGTGGGGGATTATTAAATCGAGTAACGCACATTACTAAAATGGTCAGAAATCAGTTTTTATTTTCTGGAATATATGCTTAACATTTACTTTATTACCTATTAATTCTAATACATAAACACAAATTTATACTAATTGTTATACTTTTAAGAGACCTCAAGTTACGTTACTAAGAGTGCTTTTGTGCGGATTGGAGGGGTCTGGGAAGCAAAGCCCCCAAGCTAGGTTAGGGTAGGTAGGTTAGGGTTGGTTAGGTTAGGGTTGGTTAGGTTAGGTTAGATTACATTAGGTTAGGTTAGGTTATGCTGAGGTTAAGTTTGTTTAGGTTAGGTTAGGTTAGGGTTGGTTAGGTTAGGTTAGGTTAGGTTAGATTACATTAGGTTAGGTTAGATTACATTAGGTTAGGGTAGGTTACATTGAGGTTAGGTTAGGTTAGGGTTGGTTAGGTTAGGTTAGGTTAGGCTTAGTTAAGTTGAAGTTACGTTATGTTAGGTTAGCTATACACAAATTTGCAACCATCGGTCCTCTCCAAGCCTTGTACATTTATTCCCTATTTTATGATTAGCAACTTTTGCACAGGCTGAGTGGGTTTCGCTAAATCTAGCGGATATAGCAAGAAATTTAGTGATTCGTTGGTAGTGCTCCTGAACAACAACTTGCACAGGCGGCGTTGCTAAATGTAGCAGATATATATAGCGAGAAATATTTAAAATCGTTGGTAAACAAATATGGCTGCGTGTGCGTTTCCCGGCGCAATTCCCACCCTCAAAGGTGAAATTTTTTGTTGTTTTTTTTTAATGTTTTTTTAGTGTTCTTGTTCATTCTATACCTGTTTTGCAATGCGTATTACTTGGCTTATTAATGCTCCCCACCCAAAACCCCCGATTTCCCACAGGTCCCCCCAAATCGTTGGGGAGATGTAGGCATAAGTGCATAACTTCAATATTTGATTACTTAAAGAGTACGTATTTCCGACGGAAATGATGTACACCATCATTCATATCACAACATTTCTCACCAGAAACACATAAGCCACATATCAAAATCGTTGGTTGGGTGAAACTATAAATTGACCGAAATCTGTTTTAGCAACTTTTTTTATTTTCATTTCCGCACACAAAATTGCATATTACGTTCATACATTTTAATTTACAAAATTACTATTTAATTTTGTATTGCTATATTCCAACAAAGGTCGAAAGTAAAATTTTACCTATTTTTGTATATGTTTATGTTATCTACTCTAGAATCTTGGGGCCTCAATGGAAACAAGTTCCTCATCGGTCTTTTTTGCGTTATCCTAATATACAAGACAATAATAATAAGTTTATTTGGCAATAAATCAAATATATCAAATACAGTCATAACAGATAAAGAAAAAAAAACCATTCGAATTTACAATTACAATTACCATTGCCGAGGATAACGAAAAATCATGTGGCTCAGTCTATATTCTATACACTTGTTGAATACTTCATTTGTATTGGTATTGTCTTGATCTACTTATAAAATGACTGTATGCTGCAAATCTAAAACCGTTTGGGCTGTATTCCTGTAAACTTCTTCATGACAGTTTTAGTCCATTTGACTGCCTCTTTTAGTCTTTACTTAAGCTTATGAAATGGCAATTTATGGAACACGAATATTATCAATTACAATGAACTCTAGGTAAATCAGACTGATTATTCAGTACTACTCATGCACGTCTACCAACACGAAAGTTCCTTACAAATCTACTACACACTTGAATTCCAAACATCTCCCTCCTTTTGTTTGTTTACATGGCACAAAGTCAACACTAAAATTGCTAGATCAGTTTAGATTTTTATTTGGTAACAAAATCTATAATCAGTCAATGTTTGTTTGAAATGCAGGACTTTCTATGGAATTGACTTTATTAGTTTTGATAATCAGTTGATCTTATAAAGTAATTACTCTAAAAACCACTGTTGGCAAAAGTGGTTCACCATTTTCAATGTATGGTAATTACAGCTCATTAGATTGTGTTGTTTCTTAATTGTGATTGTGGGGAAAAAATAAGGTCTAATTATTTTGTTTTATTTGTTTTGTCCATCCATCCAGTCTAAAAAAAATGCTTAATTATGTCAGAACTGTAGTAGAATGGCTGTAGCAGTTTCTAACTGAAATTTCGCTAAAAACATAATGTCACGTTGTGACACACGGCCTACTATTTCTTCTCGTTTTCTTACGTCTGCTCTCAAACCACAGTTACCAAATACTTTCGCTCAAGGGCCTAGCCGACGCAAGCTCCACAGTTTTTCGTCTCCTTTCAACCCTTTTCGGCCATCAATTCCCTCTACTCTTTGGAATTGCCGGAATTCTTAAAGCCTCTAGCAACTACTTCCTGATATTTTTCCTTCTCCTTATCCTCATTAACTATTGCGCCAATTTGGCAGTCAATTACAGTGCCTTAACGAATTTGAGAGAGACTTCTAATTGCTCAGGAAAGCCCTCCCCCCTCCCTATAGTTCTGTAGTGACGCAGCCACAGGCGGTCACACACTTCCCATAGTTGGCAAGAGGTGAATATGAGCTAGCCAATCAGGAGCCAGCAAATGGTTCTCGAGCGGCTAGCGACCTCTCTTGCCAACTACGCTGAGCCGCGAGCGACCCTTAAATAGGGCAGCGGCGGCTAGTCAGGACAGAATGGTAATAGCCACGGCAGCAGCAACAACATCTCGTCCAGTCTTGTAGCAGTTCCATCGAGCCTCGCTGACCATCAGCCGCCACCGCCTCTGACGTTAGGCTCACCGTCCAGCTACGACTGATCAGATCCACTAACCAGTGGCTATTACTTGTGGTTTTACCAAAGAGATTAGAATAAGAGACCAAAGTGAATTTCATTTTCCCTGGCTTGTTCGAACCAAACCACCACAGTTCCAGGTGTCTACATATGCCTGCGAGCAAAGACACGAATGTTTAATATTAAGTGGGGGATTCAACAACCTCTCAAGTTTACTATTCCTTCTTGCAGTTGTAAGTTGCTACTTTATGATTAGAATTAGTGTATTTCATTCAAGAATTACCGTTCGAATTAGTTCTAACGGTTTCACCCCCCCCTGCGCGTTTGCCATTTATTGTTTAGGCTAGTTTTAATTAGACTAGTTAGGATCATATATTCCACTCTCGTGAATATTGTCTACCCTCAAACATCAATTAGAACTGTTTCAACTTCCACATAAACATTGCACTGCGCTCCCTTCAAAACTAGTGATTGGAAACGAAGAAGCAACGGCAACGGTGTATGCCATACAGGGTTTGGGCAGGCAGTTGACCCCTTGAGTGCCTGTCCACCGGCAGTTCAGCTTGGGTTCACACAGAGTGAGGTGGGACACACGTGTCCTCGGAAGGTCCAAATGTGCATCATTCTCGCGTAGAGTGGTCACTGCGAATTCCACTCATTAATACGAACTGTTTAATCATCGTTAATCATATACGGCTGATTAACTATAAGTGACTAGTGTCCGGAGAACTCGTGAATATCAGTGCCACGGCATTCAGTGCCCCGTGACCAGGAACATGTCGGCGAAGAGTGTTGCCTTCAGTGATTACCCAACCTAATTGGTCTGCAGTATCGCAGCAAGAGGGTGCAGAATCGCCCCCTTTCGGGACATCCTGACCTGAAAGGAACTGGCAAAATTACGGAGAGACGCCTGCGTAACGGACCTCAATTCCCGCCCTGAGGTGCCACCCACGAGGACGGTCAGTTCCCGCCGAGCTCAACTACAAAGGCCTCCACACCCCAGACGCGGACCCGCGCCTATTTGAAGACATCCCCGCAACCAGCAGAAGACGCTAAGAGAAGTAAAGAAAGATGACGACCTAGTGGTTAAGTATTAGTTAGATGTCATAGACTCGCGCAGGGATTAGGTAGTATACATAAGTGAAATTAGGTTATCTGTTAAAATATCCTACTAAGTATTGAGTAGCATGGTTACAATGTTTGATTGTAGAACTAATCTAGATCATTAAACCTCACAATAGGATGATCTGTTTGATTAGCCTAGGACGGTCTACTTAATGAGTTGTCCCCCCACCCCCCCTCCTTGACTTATGTACACGCGCGCCGAGAAGGGAGCGTGCGTGGTCCCGGTTGGTGACTCAAAACTCCTGGACTTCGGCTTCCCACTGCAGCTATCCATCCCTATTCATCTCACCTAAGGTAGGTATTTCCCACGCCCCCACAACCTCCACCTCCTCCTTCCACTGTCCAGGGATTTTGTGACACATAAAACAGAATACAAAAAATTCGCTGGTAAAAATACAAAATCGTGAAAATATTGTAGTAGCGGTACTGCATCTAATACCGACCGCATCCGAGACACCGTCTCCTATGCAGACCGAGACGGGACTGACGACGTCACGAACGCGAGCGGAAACGCGCGTGTGGCGACGCGCCACCAGTCTAGACCAGACTTGCGACTTGCGACTTGCAAAGTAAGACCACCCGCTTGCGCGGGATCGGTTTTTTGTGGGAGGGGAAGAATGTCTGTAGGTGAATGAAAAGATAGTAGTGTATAAAAGAGGGATATTGCCACCGGGCGATTAAGCAAGAGATCAGGGGCTGTTGGTGGTCGTGGCTCGGGAGAAATGGACTGGGAACTCGGACGGCGGCGCCGACTCCGGGATTACAATCACCAAAAGTTCAGAAAATGGTAGATAGATAGATAGATAGATAGACTTTATTTGGCAATGAATCAATGTACATGAAGTGCAAATAATGACAAGAACACATAGTTCAGAATAAATAAAAGCAAATTGCCGAGGATAACACAAAAAGCATGTACGCTTATTTCCATTGTGGTCCTCATCAGATTGTTATTCTACACTAAGTCACACTGACAACATACGTAGGGTGTTAAGGGGACCAGAGACAATCATGAGTAATACCAGTCAGTACACATATGACACATAAACATTGTTATAGTTTTGCTAATATTACTAAAATGTTTGTACACATAGGAATATTGAGACCAAAAATTTGAGCACCATCACAAAAAGGAACATTGCATTAAGCAAAGGAACAACAAAATAATGTTAAACTGTAACAAAACATTATGAGTGAGTACTATATCAGAGTAGTACCATTAATGATATACTGCATTATTCTACAGTTGTATCTGACTAGTTTCGCACAAAAGGGTTCTTCAGAGAAGAAGCCTATTTGTGCGAAACTAGTCAGAAATAAACTTGGACTCTGATTTATGTCTTCCTCACCCACCTTCACCAAAACACACACACACACACACACACACACACACACACACACACACACACACACACACACACACACACACACACACACACACACACACACACACACACACACACACACACACACACACACACACACACACACACACACACAACGGCTCGGTGGCGGATTGGTAAAGCACTGGCCTCACAAGCCAGAGAACCGGGGTTCGATTCCCCGGTCGGGCGGAGATAAGTTGGGTTTGTCTCCTTTCACGTGTAACCCCTGTTCACCTAGCAGTGAGTAGGTACGGGACGTTAGTCAAGGAGTTGTGACCTTGCTGTCCCGGTGTGTGGTGTGTGTGGTCTCAGACCTACCCAGAGATCGGTAAATAATGAGCTCTGAGCTCACTGCCGTAGGGTGGTGTCTAGCTGTCTCGACAGAGACTGCAGCAGATCCGAGGTGAATACACACACACACACACACACACACACACACACACACACACACACACACACACACACACACACACACTTATGTATATATGTATATATATACATATATATATATATATATATGTGTGTGTGTGTGTGTGTGTGTGTGTGTGTGTGTGTGTGTGTGTGTGTGTGTGTGTGTGTGTGTATCAGTGGCGACTCCGGCCGTCAGGCTACTTGGGCTTAGCCCGAGTATTAGATTTTCTAAAATGAACATATTTACAGCCAGTTAGCTCGGGCTCCATTTATTTCGCCTGGCCACAGTTCATATATTTTCGTTCAGCGTCTGGGATTCGTCTACTCTAGGTGGGCTGTGTCAGAATATAAATATTGCTCCTATATAACGCGCCTGACTCGTCACCCAATGATAGTCGAGCTGCTTCTCGGCTCGGCCAATCAGAGCTTTTCCGGATCCTGCCTCCGCCGCTCGGGCTCAAAGCTTACAGCCTTGTTGTTATCTATAATTGTAAGAATTTAAAAGTTATTCAAATTCAATGTTTCCTTGAAACAATAGATTTCTACAGAGCTTAAGATTTAAATTCCAATGTATGAAAGATCTCAATTCTACAATATTCCTAAAGGAACGGAAAACTGTCCAGTAACTCGGGCTAATACAAATTAGCTTGGTAAGCTGGGTAAAAGACTAACTGGCATCTCTTGAGTTGATGATGCGCTCGGGCTCAGAGCTTATCGGCCCAAGTTGTTATCTATAATTGTAAGAATTAAAAGTAATTCAAATTCAATGTTTCCTTGAAACAATAGATTTCTACAGAGTTTAGGATTTAAATTCTAATGTAAGAAAGATTTAAATTATACAATATTCTTAAAGGAACGGAAAACTGTCCAGTAACTCGGGCTAATACGTATTATAGTCAGCGCAACGAGAAGTGACCACTATGGCGGGGTTAGGAGATTTCCCGGTTGGTGCCACATCTGCACAGATAACACGGCCCGCACGGCTCACACTGAATGCAGTGTGAGGGAGGCGGGGCCAGAGAATAGATGTAGCGGCAACGTCGCTCTCTCCTGCTCATATGCCATGTCTATGACTTGAGGAAACGAAACCTTTGTATAGAAAACATTGCTTTGATTTTTACCTCAGTAGTGGTGTGTGACAAAAAATTATAATATAATTATATGTGGCAACATTATGAAAATATAGAATAAAATTATAAAATAAAATAAAATCATAAAATAATTATATGTGGCATCACAGGGGGACTCCCAGTGCTCCGCCCTAACGGCCATTTCTCAATGCAACGAGTATAGCTTGGTAGAGGTAAAAGTCTACGGTGTGCATAACGTCTCTTACCTTCATTTATGCATGTGTCTTAGGCGAAATCTGTGATGAGCCCGAGTGACGTTGATGACCTGGAGTCGCCTCTGATATATATATATATATATATATATATATATATATATATACATATATATAATATATATATATATATATATATATATATATATATATATATATATATCTGTATGTTTCTTAAGACAGATTGAACATTTTTAGAAGCTCCACCATGGGATACGAACCCTGACCCGTGCGTCGAAAATCACGTGGGCAGGACGTTAGCAACCATGCTACAGTCCTTTTGTACCATCACCGTAGCATGATTGCTAACGTCCTGCCCACGTGATTTTCGACGCACGGGTCAGGGTTCGTATCCCATGGTGGAGCTTCTAAATATATATATATATATATATATATATATATATATATATATATATATATATATATATATGATGATGAAGGTGGAAAAAGAAGTCACGGGTCTAGTTCCGAGTTCCTGAGTTTATTGCTGACCGGTTTCGCTCTACAGTATGCTCTGAAGAAGCATAGAGCGAAACCGGTCAGGAATAAAATCAGGAACTCGGAACTAGACCCGTGACTTCTTTCTCCACCTTCATCAACTTGTCACAATGTACCAACATATATATATATATATATATATACACACACACACACACACACACACACACACACACACACACACACACACACACACACACACACACACACACACACACACACACACACACACACTTTCACCACCCCTAGTCACCACTGTCACTTAAATTTGACTTGTAATATCACTCGTCTCGAGGCCCCTTGCCTCTCGTTACGTGAGGTTCACTAATATTCAAGTTCCTCTTAAGCAGTAGGCCCAATGCCTTCTTTTTCCTGTAGTCTCACTATTTTCTAGGCCCCATGCCTATTCCTCTCGTCCTTTGGGTTAATAAAAGGGTGGTGAATTTTCTTTCTTCTTTCACTGTAATTTCACCTTCAGCTTACACTCGGGATCTCTTTTCTCTCGTCTCTACATCGTCTCCTGATCCTCTCTCCACACCCTCTCTATATCTTCTCCCTATATCTTCTCTATCTCTTCTCTGTCGAGATCCCGTATCCTACGCTGAGCTGCCTTCGTCTGACGTCACTCATTTTTCTAAACCAATCTCCGGTGACTTCTCAAGTAAATGTCACTCCTTATGGGCGTGACTTTGAATTCATGCACCAATAGTTTTTTCCTCCTTCTCCACCTTGCACCAATCCGGAAAGCCATTTCAATGCCACTAGCAAAAATTGTTTACCTCAGCATTAGTCAAACGAAGGTAACCTGCGCTTACAAAGTTGATTACACATCGAATATAAAAACAGTCACCACCGTCGGTGTGTTTACATAGACAAAACGTCGCCCTCACATAGACATAACATCTCCCTCGAGCAGGCGTCGAGTCTGAATTATTCTAATGCCCTAGCTCATTTCCATTCGTACACTACCGGCCTCTTACAGGGCTCGGCAGCTACCCTTGGTCGTCCCGACCAATTTCTTATTTCCCTCTTACAGGGCTTGCTAATATATTTCTAGAATAAGCTAATCTACCCTTGCGTAATTGTTAATCTACCCTCCAAAATACATCATTCATGCAATAAATTGGGAATAATACATAAACATAATACCTATAAATGTGAATAACATGCATCTCAATATATATATAAGGTATTGAATTAAGCTGTTACATGGTTGATTTGCTTTGACAGAGCCAATCTCCGGAATACAACAAAGGCAATCAGTGCTGCCACTAACACTGAGGGAGATCTTGACAATGGTCTTCTCTTAATTTTCAAGGGAGGAGAGTTTTCAGGCAATGTGAAGTTGAAGGTTGAAATGTAGGTGTCCTCGGTTAAATGCATTGTATTAAGGGTATTAGAAATGGTGGAAATAGTGTCTGCATGCAATTCGCAGTTATCTTGAATAGAGACGAGACCTTCAACCAAATCCAATTTAGGACTCAACCCGGGACAATTTATTGATACCTTTGTCTTGTTAGGGAAAAACAGGTAATGAGATCCTTGTATGTTACAATGAGGGATCTGGTCTACCAAAATTCGTTGGTAATGACAATTGTTCATAACAGACATATTCCTAACCAGAGAGTTCATGCGAAGCCTCTCGAAACACAAAAGAGATCATGCTTTCTCTTAGATTGTCTACAGAAAAGATATAATTGATTATAAAATTCACTATGAGCACTAACTTTCAAATTTGAATGGTTTATCATCTTTTCAATAGCAATTAATTTGCAAAACACATTAATCTAGAGTTTGAGTGTCTCTTCTTGTTCATTCTTCATATTTATTTTCAACACACTTCATTTTCAAAGACAGTCATATTACTTTAAAATGGTCACAATACTCATGTGTGTACTCAGATGAGAGGTCCTTAAGTCCTTAAGGTTCCAAGTCTGACCACAGCAGATCCTAGGTTTTAGGTTTCCATGTATCTGCTTGACACCAAGTTCCAGTTGTTTAGGTCTCCCATCCCAAATACATACAAATGGTCAATACTATCTGTAAAATACATCAAGATTAATGTTCAACTCTTGAAAAATATCATTATAATATTCTCCATATTCTCCAGGGTTATTAATATTTATGCACAAAGTATTACTATAATCATCTTCATAGATCTGCAAGCTAATTTTCCTTATGTCATCTAAATGTCCTATCAATTCTTCTCTTGATTCTAAATGTTTAAGTTTAAACTTGTTTCCACCTGCAGAATCAATTACCCTATATGGACCAGTGTACCTTAGTGAAAGTTTATTATTGGGTGAGGTTGCTTTGACCATTACTAATTCCCCAATTTTCAATTCTAGTTTACGAGCTATTTTGTGTTGTTGTTCCCTCATCTCTTGTGAATACACCTGCATATGTTTCCTAACTCTTTGGTGAATACTTTGAAGAGTATTTATCCTATTGGATATATAATCATCCATATTATATATGGGTTTTTGCTCTGCAGTCAACATTTCATATGGCAGAGTTTTGTCCTCCCCAAAAATTATAAAATGAGGTGTATCCCCAGTTGCTACATTAATTTGATTGTTCAGGGTACACTTAACACAAGGAATCCAAGTATCCCAAGTTACACTATGAGGACTTATTAGGGTTCTAAGACATATAATTATCTTTTTGTTTAACCTTTCTACTACTCCATTACTTTGGGGATGGTTAACGAGTATATTGACTTTCTTGATGTGGAACACATTACATAGATTTTCCAAGATTTTGTTATTAAATTCAGTCCCATTATCTGAAACTAGGATGTTAGGTGTAGTAAAATTACAGATTATCTGATCATAGATTACGGAAGCAATAGTTTCAGCTTTCTTATTGATTATGGGTTGTAATATACAAAATCTTGAAAAATAATCAATAGCAACAAATAGGTATTTAAAGCCGTTCTCGGTTAGTGGTAATTCCAAAGTATCCATGTGAACTCTTTCCCAAGGTTTCTGTGGAATGGGATAAGTGAGTATAGGAGCAGGTTTTGGTGTATTTCCCTTCACCTTTACACATTTTACACATTTTTCTATATAATCATATATAGTTTTCTTCATACCTAGCCAAAAGTACTTAAGTTGTGCCTGTCTATAAGTTTTATCCTTTCCAGGATGTGAACTACAATCACTATCATGAAGTAACTTCAATATCTCATTAACCAGAGTTTGTGGTATAACCAACTGATTTACTTGACCTCTAGAAATATCTTTCCCATTTACAAATGTTTTCCTATACAAAATTCCATTAATCAAATGAAATTCTTCTATCTTATACCCCTTTGGTAGCTTTGGAGGATCTCCTCTTGGGTTCATCAAATGCTTGATTATTGAATCACATGTCTCATCATCTCTCTGTTCTCTTATTAGCATTTCTTCATCTAAAGTTACTAATTCTTCTATACTACAAACAAAATTAATCAACCCAGTCCCAGTCATTGGTTGACTAATGTTTCTAGAAAGTGGACCTGCTACATTCCTTCTACCCGGAATATAATTAAATTGAACATCATAGCACTGAAGTATCGCAAACCATCTAGCAAGTCTGCCTCTAAGATTCTTATGCTTAAATAAGTTCTGAATAGCTGTGTGATCAGTCCAAACTCTGATGGGATACCCTAGTATCATATCCCTAAAACTTTCTAAAGAATAAATTACTGCTAAAGTTTCTCTTTCAGTTATAGAATAGTTTCTCTCCGCACTATTACAAAGTCTGGATGTGTAAGCTATGGGTTTTAAAGTTCCATTTCTCTCTTGCATTAATATGCCTCCTAACCCTATGTCAGACGCATCAGTACAAAGAATAAATTCTTTTTCATAGTCGGGGAAAATTAAAATAGGTGAACTTGTGAGTTTATCTTTCAACTTGTCAAAAGCTTGCTGTTGCGCAGGTCCCCATATGAACTTTGAGTCCTTTCTCAACAAAGAACTTAGTGGATTAGCAATGTCAGCATAACTTTGAATGAATTTTCTATAATATCCTGTTAATCCCAAAAAGCTCCTAACCTTGTCTACATTGGTCGGAACTGGAAAATTCTTGACAGCGTCCACCTTTGAATTTACTGTACTCAGTCCGTGTCTGTCTATCTTATGTCCTAAGTAAATGACACTGTCTTGCAAGAACTTACATTTTTCAAGTTTTACTTTTAACCCAGCTTCTCCTAGTCTTGAGAATATCAAATCTAATTTCTTAAAGTGCTCCACTGCAGTCTGAGAAACTATTAAAATGTCATCTAGAAATACACTGGCAGTGTTTCCTAACAATCCATCTAGAATAGTATTCATTAATCTCATGTAAGTTAATGGACTATTACATAACCCAAATGGCATTCTCTTGAACTCATAATGTCCTGTTGTAGTAGAAAATGCTGTGAACTCTCTTGAATCTTCATGCAATTCTATTTGCCAAAAAGCTGATTTGATATCTATAGTACTAAAATATCTATTCTCAGTTCCCAAACTTCTCAAAATGTCACCGATAATGGGTAATGGTAACCTGTCACGAATGGTGTGCTTATTCAGTTCCCTGTAATCAATAACTGGTCGCATAGTCCCATCAGACTTTGGTACTAAGATCAACGGAAAATTCCACTCACTCTTACTATGTTCAATAATATCCTGTGATAACATTTCAGTGATGAGTTTATCTACTACAGCTAATCTAGAGTGAGGAACTCTGTAGGCTGGTATGTAGATAGGTTGTGTTCCTGGTTTTAACTTAATGTGATGTTTTAAAACAGTTGTTTTGCCTAAGGCGTCCCCCGGCAAAGCAATTGCTTTTTTATGTTTCATAAGCAAAGCAAATAAAGCTTCATCCAACTCAGGGCAATTAGTTGATTGTAATAATTCTTTATATCTATTTCTTAAGTCTATGCCTTCTTGTACTGAACAAATTGATGAAGTTGGTAATTCTATCTCCTCACTATTCTCATTTAAAATCTTAATAGGTTTAGTACACACCTGAATACATCCTATTTGTGTACCTTTCTTTAAAACTATCTCTTTATTCATAGTATTAATTACTAATACTTCTACTCTGTTCTTATTTGTCTTATAAATCCCTGAGTCCCACTTTAATCCTTTAAGTTTAACTGATTCTGGGACTGTAATTACTTCAGAGTCTACATTGATTCCTTTCAAACACACTTCAACCTTATTAATTGACATGGGATGTAACAATGTCGACCTTGTTAATCCGCAATCTGCAATTCTCAAGGCATCTGTGGTTGATAATTTAGTAATCTCTGGGATTTCCTGAACTTCTGAGTTGGGTTCACAAATTGTTTTACTTTCTGTAGGGTTGGACCGCTCGGCCTCGCTATCTAGGATAGAAATGTTATCTAAGGATAAATTTATTCCTGTCACTGGTCTTAAGTCTGGTTGATTTAAGAATGGGATTAACTGTGACTTCACTAAGATTCCTAAGTCAGCAGGACAAATTACCATGTTTTCTTTTCTCATAGTTGCAAATCCTATCAATAAATCTCCTGGAAAAACAGACTCTTCTACCACTATCACTGGGATGTACAATTGTTCATTTGTATATAAGGCAACTTCTAGCTCAATCTTGCCTAATGTTTTTAACTGATTTCCAGTTACACCTTGCAATGTGTAACGGATTGGTTCCAACATTTTCACTCCTGGGTTCAACTGGTTTAAAACTTTACTAGTAATTACATTAACTACAGACCCTGTATCAATAAAAATTTGAATAGGCTTATTGAACACTTTACCCGCAATGAGAGGTCCTACAGTAGTTTTACCAACAGTTATTATCAGTTTGTCAGTTTCTTTCATCTCCCTTGCACCCATATTTAACACAATACCGCCTATCGGTATATATATGGGGAGGTCTGAAATGGTTTATTCTGTGTCTGGGGGTTTTCCTCTTAGCCCTGGGGGTACCCGAAAATTTCGGCACTCATGAGTTCTGTGTCCGATTTTATTATGGTAAATACAGAATGGAGGGTTCCTACATTGATACTCATTGTGACCTTCGTATTTGCAATTTCTGCAAATAATCCCATAAAAACATTCTTGTGCCTTGTGTCCCCAAGCATTACAATTAAAACATAGGATTCTGGTATCCCTATCCCTAGATGGACTTCTAGCATGCCGCCTATGTCCTACTTCTGTTTTCTTAAACTCTCTAGAGTTCCTATATTGGCTTTGTTGATTTATAGGCATTACATATGAGTTTATTGTTCTGGTCTCACTGTATCCTTGAAGAAGATAATCTACTTCTCCTAAACAGATATTTGATTTTAAATCTTTGTACAGCCTTTCTGCTGTTAAGTCATCAGAATTCTTTGCCAATAAGCTAAAGGTAATCAATTTGATTACCTGTGAGATTTCCATCTTCTCACTAGATCTTTCTATCCAGTCTGAATCTTTCAAGATAGAATTCATGTCTTTTGACCATCTATCTAATCTAGCTAAGTACTCTGTGTCAGTTTCACTTGTCCTAACTTCCTTAATCATTTTTACCAATGATCTAATAGGATCCTGATCACATTTGGACATGAAATGCTTGAGAAATGCTTTCTTATAATTATCATATTGATTAATTGATTCCATTTGCTGGAAGTTAATGACAAACCTCGCCCTTCCATGCTCTGGATCTATATTCTCCTTGAGAATCTCAATCTTACGATTCTCATTTGTAATGTTTTTACTAACTATAAGTGTGTCAATGAGGTTCAAGAACTTGTTTACACCATATGTGTTAGACTCTCCTGTGAATTTTGGAATATTTGTATTTGATGTGTGAATTTCGTGTCTCAACACGTTAGAATTCTGAGGGGTACTCATACTTATTACTAATACCTTGCTTTAGCCTGGCTGCTTGCGATGTCGCTTCGTGATGTCAATGTCTGGTTTGACGTCCTTCTACGGTCTTGTCATTCCTCAACGACGTTGTTCCTCCTCCATCACACACTCTGCCTTGAAGACCGCCTTGTAGATGATGATCACCTTGAAGAATCTTGAAGAATGCTTGTTCCCAACGTAGCAGTTACTTGAAGTTGTAGATTTCTCTCGTAGTCGTAATACACTCTTGATTTTGGTTGTCTTGTTCCCGTAGACTTCAGGCGCCACTTCTCTTCGGAGGTGTTTAACACCCAGTTCGTCCCACCGCTGCCACCACTTTCACCACCCCTAGTCACCACTGTCACTTAAATTTGACTTGTAATATCACTCGTCTCGAGGCCCCTTGCCTCTCGTTACGTGAGGTTCACTAATATTCAAGTTCCTCTTAAGCAGTAGGCCCAATGCCTTCTTTTTCCTGTAGTCTCACTATTTTCTAGGCCCCATGCCTATTCCTCTCGTCCTTTGGGTTAATAAAAGGGTGGTGAATTTTCTTTCTTCTTTCACTGTAATTTCACCTTCAGCTTACACTCGGGATCTCTTTTCTCTCGTCTCTACATCGTCTCCTGATCCTCTCTCTACACCCTCTCTATATCTTCTCCCTATATCTTCTCTATCTCTTCTCTCTCGAGATCCCGTATTCTACGCTAAGCTGCCTTCGTCTGACGTCACTCATTTTTCTAAACCAATCTCCGGTGACTTCTCAAGTAAATGTCACTCCTTATGGGCGTGACTTTGAATTCATGCACCAATAGTTTTTTTCCTCCTTCTGCACCTTGCACCAATCCGGAAAGCCATTTCAATGCCACTAGCAAAAATTGTTTACCTCAGCATTAGTCAAACGAAGGTAACCTGCGCTTACAAAGTTGATTACACATCGAATATAAAAACAGTCACCACCGTCGGTGTGTTTACATAGACAAAACGTCGCCCTCACATAGACATAACATCTCCCTCGAGCAGGCGTCGAGTCTGAATTATTCTAATGCCCTAGCTCATTTCCATTCGTACACTACCGGCCTCTTACACACACACACACACACACACACACACACACACACACACACACACACACACACACACACACACATTTATATATATATATATATATATATATATATGTATATATATATATATATATATATATATATATATATATATATTATCATTATTACATCATCATTAACATCATTATTATCATCATCATTATCATCATTATTATTTCTATTCAATTCTGTGGCTACATGGCGTGCAACTTTGTAGCATTTTTTTCTTGACAGAGATTTAAGTACTTATGCTCCTGTCAAATAAATAGATAAATGAATAAATAAATAGAATTAAATCGATATTTTTTTAAGATTTGATTTATTAAAACGACTGAACGATACTCTTTTATTCTTTAAACTAATCGATTTATTTCTTAAATCTTATCTAGTTATTCATTCACTTACTTATCTTTTCATTTATCTATTAATGTGATCTTTTCCTATTCCGCAATCGACCTCGTCAGAGGCTCGAATGTCTTTTGTCGGCATGTGTTTCCATCATAACCTACCGGCAACAAGCCCTGCACGCCTCATTTGAGCAAATCTGTCCCCCGACGATCAACTACCTGGACAGCTCCCTCTCCCCTGACCGGCTTGGACGAAGTTGTGACGCCATGATCAAGCTTCGTCACTTCAACCACGAGCGAATGCGCCGCTGCGCTCACAGACTCTACGTCTGTTTTCTGTCGCTCTTCACCTGTTGTGTCAAAGGTGATTCTCCAAAGGACCACGAAGAAAACGTTCCTCGCCCCGCCATGAATGTCCCCGACTTTACCAACAAGTCCAAAGGAAAGAAGCCGCAGAATCCTGAAGGAGTAAAGAGACCACAAGGAACCTCCAAAGAGCGAAGAAGCACAGTTTTCGAGGACGATTACACTATAAAGTGCTCCCTGGGTGCTGGAGCCTATGCAAGGACAGTCCTCGTTTCGCGTAAGGCAACGGGTTGCATTAGTGTTGCCAAGATTCCCCTTGAGAAGGGCACTTGCAAAAGCGAGATCCGCAGTGAAATCGCAGCCCTCTCAACGTTGGACCACCTTAACATAATCAAACTGGTGGACGTTGCAAAGGACAGAGGCTGCAAAATCATCATCACTGAATACTGCTCTGGTGGGACGCTTTTAGCAGCCATGGAGAGGCACAGCAAGTCGCCCTCTCTTGCCTGGGGCCGTCAAATTATCTCGTACTTCAGGCAGCTTGTGTCTGCCGTGTCCTACATGCACTCCAACCAATTGGCACATCTTGATCTTAAACAAGATAACGTCGTCCTCAGCGCAGACTTAAAGGTCGTCAAAGTCATCGACTTCGGCCTCTCGGTCAGGACTTCAAAGGTTTACCAGCGAGAGATGAAGAGTGTAGGAGGGTCGCCTTGGTACTTGGCTCCCGAAGTGCTGGATAAAGCCCAACGCCCATACGCCGGAGGAATGGCTGATGTTTGGGCTCTCGGTTGCCTTCTCTACGAACTATGCATGGACCACCTGCCATACTACGAGCCAAGAATAGGGCGACTCACAATGAAGAAACAAATGAGATACTATGTGGCCTGCTGCAAGCAAGGGAGACCAGCTCTCAAAGCCCTAAAGCCAGGAAACTTCGAAATACACCAGGAGATTACTATCTTAAAGATTCTGTGGTGCGTGCTGGACCCAAGGCCGGAGACTAGATCTACCATCTGGCAGGTAGAGGAAATCAAATTCAACGAGAACCAACACGAGGAGTGAGCAGTTTTCCCCAACAAATCATCTGTCAAACATTAAATAGCAACGCTCTGTGACCGTATTCGAAAGACGGAAAGGGCCAATTTTCTTTTCTTTGAGCCTTAGGGCAGTTAAAGGGTTCTCCCTCAGCTGAATAAAATTGCATGGCTACAGCCAGAAAGACGTAATTATAGAGTAAAAGATCTTAATGACCTACAACCACTTCTGAAAAAAAGACAATATCTTTCAGCTTGAGCCAAAGAAGCGTCCCTCCATTAAAGTTGCC
>NC_134791.1:65899107-65901607 GCF_046742065.1 Oratosquilla oratoria
CTTTCATGTCACGCTTGCAGACATCTTTGTAGCGCAGTTGGGGTTCACCAACGTTTCTCTTGCCGGAGACAAGTTCACCGTAAAGGATGTCTTTGGGGATGCGTCCATCTTCCATCCTTCGCACATGGCCGAGCCATCGAAGTCTGCGCTGCCTTAGCAATGTGAATATGGTGGGAATACCTGCTCGCTCGAGTACCTGGGCATTGGTAATCTTGTCACTCCAGCGGATGCCAAGGATGCGGCGAAGGCAGCGCAGATGGAAGTTACCCAGTTTGCGCTCCTGCTTCGAGTAGGTCGTCCATGTTTCGCTGCCGTAGAGGAGAGTGCTGACAATGCACGCGTTGTACACTGCCATCTTAGTTGACGTTGTCAGCTTCTGGTTCTCCCAGACGCGGGTGGTGAGGCGTCCTAGGGTCGTAGCAGCCTTGCCGATGCGCTTGTTGATCTCGGCGTCAAGGGACAGGTTGTCGCTGATGGTGGATCCCAGGTATGTGAACTGGTGTACGACTTCGAATTGGTAGTCGTCGATATAGATAGCTGGTGGAGTGTCCACATCCTGACTCAGCACATTGGTCTTTTTTAGGCTGATGGTCATTCCGAAGTCTTTGCTGGCCTGGGAAAACCTGTCCATGAGGCGCTGGAGTTCTTGCTCATTGTGGGAGGTGACAGCGGCATCATCAGCAAAAAGCATGTCTCTGATGGTTATCTCAGTCACTTTGCTTTTTGCTTTCAGTCGAGCCAGGTTGAAAAGTCGACCGTCAGATCTTGTGCGAAGGTACACTCCTTCTGTTGATGTTCCAAAAGCATGCTTTAAGAGCATAGCAAAGAAGATGCCGAAGAGGGTTGGAGCCAGTACACATCCTTGCTTGACTCCACTCTTGATGTCAAAGGGGTTGGACATGTTGCCTTCATACTGGATCGTTGCCTTCATGTCATCGTGAAAGGATCTAATGAGACTGTGGAGTTTTGGAGGGCAACCGATCTTTGGAAGGATGTCGAACAGCCCTTCCCTGCTGACCAGGTCAAAGGCCTTAGTCAGATCTATAAAGGCTATGTAGAGGGGCTTGCGTTGTTCCCTGCATTTCTCCTGAAGTTGACGAAGGGAGAATATCATGTCCACTGTGGACCGTTCTGTTCGGAAGCCACACTGAGACTCAGGGTAGACGCGCCCAGCGAGTTTCTGGAGACGCACAAGCACGACGCGGGCGTAGAGTTTCCCAACAATACTCAAGAGCGAGATGCCTCTGTAGTTGTTACAATCACTCCTTTCACCCTTATTCTTGTAGAGGGTGACAATCTTGGCATCTCTCATGTCTTGCGGCACGGCTCCCTCTTTCCAACACTGGCATAGGACGTCATGGAGGGGCTGCAGTAGAGTGTTTTTACAGCACTTGATGAGATCAGGGGGAATACCATCATTGTCAGGTGCTTTGCCGCTTGCTAGGTTGTCGATTGCTTTGTAGAGTTCCGCAATGGTTGGTTCAGCATCTAGTTCTTCCATGATAGCCAGGGGCTCAATGGCATCCAGGGCTGAGGGGGCAACGGTGTTCTCTCTGGAGTAGAGCTCAGAGTAGTGCTCCACCCATCTGTCCATCTGCTTGCCCTTGTCGGTGATCACTTCCCCACTGGTAGTCTTGAGGGGGGCTGTTTTGCACTGTGGTGGGCCTAGAGCTGTCTTGATGCCTTCATACATTCCTCTGATGTTACCCGAAACAGCTGCAAACTGAATGGAATCGCTGAGCTGTTGCCAGTATTCATTTGCACAACGTCTTGCAGTTTGTTGCACTTTGCTTCTTACTGCTCTGAGTGCTTGCAAGGTTTTCTCGTTGGGAGAGCGCTTGTATTCAGCAAGGGCAGCACGCTTTGCATCAATAACAGGGGACATCTCACTGAACTTAGCGTCAAACCAGTCGTTGTTCTTGGAGGTTTTCTTCCCAAAGGTTGCAAGGGCTGTTTTCTGAATGGTATCGCGGAGGTGGTTCCACTTCTCAGCTGCAGAGCAGTGCTGGTGTTCGACGGACAGAGCTTTTTGAAGGGACTTGGCGAACTCTTCGACTTTCTCAGGGAGATGCATACCCATGGTGTTCATGCGAGGTTTGCCTTTCTGCTTAGACTTGTGAAGCTTCTTAGGTTGTAACCTGATCTTGCAGCAGACGAGAAAGTGGTCGGTGTCGCAGTCTGCGCTGTGGTAAGTGCGGGTAATCTGCACGAGCTTAATATTGCTACGACGGATCAGGATCAAGTCCAGCTGATGCCAGTGCTTTGAGCGAGGGTGACACCATGACACCCTGTGTTGAGGCTTGGTCTGGAAGAAGGAGTTGGTCACGCAGAGACTGTTGTAGGAGCAAAACTCCAGCAGGCGCTGCCCGTTGTCGTTGATCTTGCCAATTCCAAAATGTCCAAGACAGGAAGGCCAGGAGTCATGGTCGGCACCCACTCGAGCGTTGAAGTCTCCCAGGATGATGACATGTTCCTTGGGGGGTATGTTCTTCACGATGTT
>NC_134791.1:65906607-65939107 GCF_046742065.1 Oratosquilla oratoria
AATAGACCATGAATTTATTCTATTCTATGTCTGCCTATCAAGATGTGTTGGCAAAGAGCCTTACTATAATCATTGAAGAAGAACATGCAATAGGAGATAGCTACAAATATATTTCAGCTGATTTTGGTTCAACTGAGTTTCGAGACGACATTAGAATGTTCTCGAACGTAGCGGGCGCACCGTAGCTCCGCCCACCCGTGACGTCACTAAACGTTCGGACAGAGGCGTAAGCTAAGGCCATTAATTTTAAGAGTAATAGGAAAAATTCCCAACTTTCAGTTCAGGATTCCACTAGAGAAATAGTTTAGGGAGAGATTGTAGCAGCTAGGGGCTCTGTTGAGAAGCGAAATGAAGTTTTACGAAATAATACAACAGGGAGGTTAGTAGTTTACCCATAGATACGAACACATAGCCGTCTCGTTCTTTTTGTGCGCAGCTAAAATTTGAATCTGATGCCAAAAATGATTCCGATAACAGATATGGAAAAAGGGGTTTAAGGGAGTGTACTTCACAAACACTTTGAGTATATACATTAGCTATGAGGGTGTAATCCTTAGAGTATAATTCTGTCTGTGATCGTTCTCTAATAAGAATACGGGGTTGAAGGTAGACACAGTGCTGGAAGTAGACACAATATTGTAAGTAGACTTATACAGTGACCGGAAGGTTGGAGCGTAAATAACTACGTTTTTCCACGTGCCTGTGACCTTACTTATGATGCCCATAAGAAAGAAAAAACTGTGTTATTAAATGTCTCGCATACCCATATATTTTTCATATTGTAAGGATCAATAGATTAGTTGGAGAAAACCACAATATACTTTTGTATTTCCTTACTATATTTTTGCTTCAGTGTAATAATTAACACATAGCAGACCTTCGCTTATTTTCTTTTACTACCCCCACTTGGGCATAGGCCTTTTCGCTACCCAGAACCAACCCCGAACGACCTGAGGAAAGGGGACGGAGTCAGACGTGAATAACAAGGAGCAGTTTCCATTTATGGTCAGATATATCCATATAGACGATTGGGTGGTGGCAGCGTATACCTTGATTTTTTTTATTTCCCAAATCGTTCTTATGTGGGTATCTCTGATCACTCCCATTGGAGGTGCTCTTGGTTAAACACTAAATCAATCGACGGCACCACACAAGGTTTACCAGCGAGAGATGAAGTGTGTAGGAGGGTCGCCTTGGTATTTGGCTCCCGAAGTGCTGGACAAAGCCCAACGCCCATACGCCGGAGGAATGGCTGATGTTTGGGCTCTCGGCTGCCTTCTCTACGAACTATGCATGGACCGCCTGCCATACTACGAGCCAAGAATAGGGCAACTCACAATGAAGGAGCAAATGAGATACTATGTGGCCTGCTGCAAGCAAGGGAGACCAGCTCTTAAAGCCCTAAAGCCAGGAAACTTCCAAAAACACCACTAGAGGACTATCTTAAAGATTCTGTGGTGCATGCTGGACCCAAGGCCGGAGACCAGATCTACCATCTGGCAGGTAGAGGAAATCAAATTCAACGAGAACCAACACGAGCATTGAGCAGTTTTCCCCAACAAATCATCTGTCAAACATTAAATAGCAACGCTCTGTGACCGCATTCCAAAGATGGAAAGGGCCAATATTCTTTTCTTTGAGCCTTAGGGCAGTTAAAGGGTTCTCCCTCAGCTGAATAAAAATGCATGGCTACAGCCAGAAAGACGTAAGTATAGAGTAAAAGATCTTAATGATCCACAACCGCTTCTGAAAAAAGGACAATATCTTTCAGCTTAAGCCAAAGAAGCGTCCCTCCATTAAGGTTTCCAGGCGGAAGGCAGAAAAGCTCGTGCTCTGCTGAATAAAATCGTCATGCGTAACACACACACACACACACACACACACGTTTGTGTATATATATATATATATATATATATATATATATATATATATATATATATGTATATATATATATACATGTACGAGTAGGTAGATTGGATATCATTCATTTGAATATACATACCTATGTATACACTTTATATGTATGTATTTCTACTTCCAACGTCCACTGTGTGACGCCAGTTTCAAAACCTTTATCCTGGCTGTTAGTATCTAACATCTGTACGGTTTTCCCTAGCGGACGTCTCCCTGACCCCGATTCCTGCAGGCAAACACTGACTAAATATCTATTCGGCGTCTTGAGGACCACCACGTGGAAGGATCCTGGAGATGGCACAGAGGAAGTCAGACCTTTGCGGGTTGGTCGCGTTGGGTAATACGGTCTTTCTCAAACGACGATCCGCAGAAACTACCAAAAGATCCGCTGGACGAGGAATTCGATATGTTGCAGTATCCTGTCGTGACTAATTTTTTTTTTTTTTTTTTTTTTTTGTAATTCGTGTTTACACAATGTCACCTAATCGAGATGTCCATTTGTGGTTTTTATTTTCTTTTTATTGATAATAAACAATTCCTGTGACAAGGAAACCTTTTGTCAACAAATCCTACATGGTTCGGTGACGTTTGGGTTTAACATTGCGAACTCCCCCTGTCAGGAGGCTAGGACGGTGCCCCTTACAGATGATTTTGTAGCATGGCGGCAGGGTTCCAACCGCCGTCACCTCGACCTCCGCCGCAGGTGGCGACGCTCTAACTCGCTCGGCCAGCGAGTATCCTAAATCTTACAAATGTAGAATTATTATAACCTGTCTAATCCCGTATTAAGGGTCCCTTCAATATATATAAGTAGGTGCAAGAGGTCTGCAAAGACTGAAAGCTTGAGAAACATTGACCTAGTGGACCTCAAATGCCGACGTCATCATTGTCGCAGTGATCCATTTTATGAATTCAGTTTTGCTTAAAGAAATACATAAAAACTTGAGAATGGAGGAGGATGAAAGAGACCATAAGGCCTACACTAGGCAGTTCCATGTCCATTACCATCTATCCTTCCTATCTATAAAGTTATCTAACCTCTTAAAACGACCAATAGTTTCAGCGCTAACCACTCTATGGGTGAATCAGTTCTTGCCCATTTCCTTCTTAAATCTAAATCTGTTCAATTTTATCCTAAAATTATTTTATTCAGGAGAGGAAGCACAGGTCGCATATTTCATTATGATTAACCAAAGACGATTTTATTCATTACATGTGGATACCATGTCGAATTCATGAGCAGGAGGTCGTGAGTTCGATTCCCGGGACGCGCTGCGGGCTATGTCGAGTGGGTGGGTTCCCGATAGTCTTGGCCAGGCGGGAAGGCGACCCAACGTCGGCCTAAAAAAGAAGAAAAAAAAAACAGCGGTTTGTTGTAACTGATGGGGCTTTGCTCTAACAGGGGTTTCTCACTTCCCAGTAGGTAGGGGTGGGACGGTGAGTCAGTACGTCATCTACGTAACGCATCCAAGTGGAATCCTGGCCCATTACGTTCACAAAATGATCCCTTTCTAACAATGTACAATGAGGCTAACACTGCACTTAAGGGACTCCCCATTGCGAGCCCACGGCACTGGAAAAATTCCTCGTCATTGAAGACGAAGGAGCCAAATCTCACACACAGATGACGTACTGGTCGTTGTTCCGAGGGAAACCGATCTCAACGAAAAATTGAATAGGTTAAACGGGATAGAACAGGATATTCAGTTCACAATGGAGCATGAAGAAAATAATAGATTGGCCTTCCTGGACACGGTGGTTTGGAGAAAAGTAATAAGACCGCATTCTCAGTTTATAGGAAAAGCACCAACAAGGATGACATCGTGCATTTTTACTCGGCCCACAACGACAGAATTAAAAGTGGAATTGTCATTGGTCTCTTCCTGAGAGCTTTCCGAATTTGTAGTGACGAATTCCTCCAGGAAGAGATCAATCACATTTTTTATATTTTCAAAAAACTACGATATCCAGAAGGTCTTTTACACAGGTTAAGGGAGAAGGCCCTAAGAATAAGTAAAAGAAGCAGAGGGGATAAAAGAGGAGAGAGTGAGGGTGACAGTGGTGGGTTTTTGTCCGTCCCCAACTCAAGACGCGCGAGTGAAATGGAACAGTTGTTCACCCGAGCAGGGCTAAAAATTGCGTTCGGTACTGGTACCAGGATAGGAGAGATTGTGAGGAGTAAGAACAATAATAAAGCCGATGCAGTAGAGAACAGCTTGATTTACAAAATTCCATGTAAAAGCTGTCCCATTAGTTATTTCGGAGAAACCAGCAGAGGGATAAAGAAACGTACCTATGAACACAAAAGCGACATCAGAGCTCACAGAACATCAAATTCGTTAGTGGTCCACCTTGACAACTTTGGCCACCTACCAGATTGGGAAAGAACAGAGGTGCTGCATAAAGGTCTAACAAAACAGAGAAGAAAAGTAATTGAGGCAGCCTATATCAATTTACATCCATGTAGCAACCACTGTGATGGATTTGTAAAGTTGGCCAGAGTAACGGCCAGCTTGGTTATTCGTGATGCCGAACGGGGGTGCATGAGGAGCGAAGACGAACGGGGGTGCATGAGGAGCGAAGACGAACGGGGAGGAACGGGTTAAGCTGTGGGTATATAAGCTGTCAATTATTTGTTTGTGTACACTCTGAGGAAGTCCTTTCAGGACGAAACGTTAGAAATAAAAACTCCAACGGTTCCTGGAGTTTACCTCACCACCCTTCCACTCATATATATATATATATATATATATATATATATATATATATATATATATATATATATATATATGTATATATATATATATATACATATATATATATATACATACATACATATATATATATATACACATATATATAGTACACACACATACACACACACACACAGACACACACACACACACACACACACACACACACACACACACACACACACACACACACACACATATATATATATATATATATATATGTGTGTGTGTGTGTGTGTGTGTGTGTGTGTGTGTGTGTGTGTGTGTGTGTGTGTGTGTGTGTGTGTGTGTGTGTGTGTGTGTGTGTGTGTGTGTGTGTGTGTGTGTGTGTGTGTGTGTGTGTGTGTGTGTGTGTGTGTGTGTGTGTGTGTGTGTGTGTGTGTGTGTGTGTGTGTGTGTGTGTGTGTGTAAAACAAAAATGAATAAGTAGATAATAAAAAACTAATGACTAAATGAATAAAAAATTACAAAACACATAAATAAATATAATTAATAAAAAAAAACATATACTGTATGAACCATTACTTTACAGAAAAAAATAGAAATTATACACTTCGGAACTCTCAGTTTTTTTTGTTTTGTTTTTTTAGAATAAGTAAAATGACGGAGAGAGGGAGAGAGGGGGAGAGAGGAGGGGGAGAGGGGGGAGGTCACAGATCTGCCGCCGTCGCCAGGGGGTGGGGGTGGGGGGAGTGAGGGGGTCCCACAATGAAGAGCGACGCCTTTGCAAACGAAGTGGGCGAGGAGGCGGATCTTGATGAAAATTGATGTGGAATAGAAACAAAAACGCAAAGATCCAGTGTTTTGGGGGAAAAAGAGAGTAAGAGAGAGAGAGAGAGAGAGAGAGAGAGAGAGAGAGAGAGAGAGAGAGAGAGAGAGAGAGATAGAGAGAGATAGAGAGAGAGAGAGAGAGAGAGAGAGAGAGAGAGAGAGAGAGAGAGAGAGAGAGAGAGAGAGAGAGAGAGAGAGAGAGAGAGAGAGAGAGAGAGAGAGAGAGAGAGAGAGAGAGAGAGAGAGAGAGAGAGAGAGAGAGAGAGAGAGAGAGAGAGAGAGTGTGTCTCGGGGTCGATGAGACCATCTAAGGGGTCGACAAATAACCAAGGGGTCGACAAATAACCAAGGGGTCGACAAATAGCCAAGGGGTCGAAAGGGGGTCAGTAGATTACTAGGGGGTCGATGAGACCATCCATGGGGTCGAAAGGGGGTCAGTAGATTGCTAGGGGGTCGAAAGGGGTCAGTAAATTACTATGGGGTCGAAAGGAGTCAGTACATTATTATGGGGTCGAAAGGCAGTCTTTAAAATTAAATGGTTAGCATGAAATGATCCTGTTCTCTTCCCGTACTGAAAGAGTGAGAATAATCAACCAACCAATATCTAAACTTAAAGAAAAACCATGTCAATTCACTCTGAGTCGAAAATCCTCCCCATTCTGTGCATGCAGGGAGAATCTCACATACACACTACCACATCGTGAATGAACATCAAGATGACGAGCTTGTGTAATATTATTGGCTTGAATATTACTTGTAGTAATATAATAAAGAATATATAATATCACAAAGCTATTAGTAGATTATAACTATTTTAAAACACTTATGTTTATGTTTATGTGAAAGTATCTGAATCATTATTGGAACGCCATCGCCTTGATGAGTGTTGCCATTTGGCCCTTTTATAGCGGATGAAAATGAAATGAATGAATAAATAAATAAATAAGAATAAACGAATAGAATAAGTAAAATCCACAAACACAAAAATTGTGACTATAGTACTTTAGAATTACCATAAGCGATTTATGAGACCAAACAAGAACTACAGTAAAAAATTTAAACAATAATATCAATAACGTTTAACGTCACACACTCCCCCCTATATGCATACATAGATACATACATACATACATATATACATACATACACTCATACATACATACATACATACATACATATATGCACATACACAATTTGAGGCAAGACTGCTGTAGGAAGGGCAAATGGCTATCTCAGACCTTTGGCTACAAAGACATTATAACAGATTTTGTTCCAGCTGTCGCCAGATGATTTAAATCCAATTCGGAGCTAGAATATTGTGTCCAAAATAAAAAGTGGACCCAGGAAATGCCCTGAATATTATTATTATTTTTTTTAATAACTATAATGTCATCCTTCTTCCCCCACGGTTTTTCTCCTTAATATCATTATAACGTGCAAGGACCCTCATCCCAGATTAAAAATGAACAAAGATATTATCTTAATTTTTTTTCAGTTCCGTGAAAAAAAAAGTATAATCGGCCTTTGAAGAGGAGCCTTGAGTTGACGCCTTTTTAAGCTGTCGACGAGAGCAAAATAAACTGGAAGCCGATTAGAGACATTATGGAAGGAGAAGTTGGCAAAATTCTGTGAAAATTTGTAACAGAAAAGGAAAATGTATTTAGTACAACTTAGAATATATACGCGAGCGCACATGCATGAATATTATATAGTTTTAAAAACTGGTCTGCATGATAGTGTGTATGTATGTGTGTGTGTGTGTGTGCGTGTGAGTGTGTGTGTGTGTGTGTGTGTGTGTGTGTGTGTGTGTGTGTGTGTGTGTGTGTGTGTGTGTGTGTGTGTGTGTGCGCGCGCATGTGAGTGTGTGCCTACATATACTGTACATACATAGGTGTATACACACACACACACACACACACACACACACACACACACACACACACACACACACACACACACACACACACACATATATATATATATATATATATATATATATATATATATATATATATATATATATATATTTACGAAACAAACTGGAGTCCAGGTACCATGATGGCACAAGTAAAATGTATCGGACAGAGAAAAAGTTACTTTAATCCCGATGTTTCTAACCGCCTCACTATTGTAATCCATGAGGACGAATCCCGGACAGGGTTCGAATCGTCGGGATTAAAGTACCAGCTTCTGAGTCCGATTCTTTTTACTTATACATACATACATATACCAAGGCTTTTTCCCCTTTACAAGGGGGGTAGCCAAAAAGAAAAAGGCATAAAATCATTCCCACCCATTCCATCCCTGAATACACTCCACATCCCTCCACCCTCCCTCTAATCTTAGCACCTCCTGAATGACGGGTCATCCCTGCATCTTGTCCACTGCCTTGGGTCAGAAGCAGTGTCGCAAGACACAGCACATCCACAGCAAGGCCGCTTCATTAAATCGGCGACCCCCCCCCTCTCCGTCCTCCCATTGCATAAAATGAGAGGACGGGGAGAAATCCCTTCGGGCTGCGTCAAATTTTGCTCACACATACTACCTCACCCCCCATCCACCCGCCCATTCCACCTCATGCTATCACCACATCATCCATATACAACCATTCTCCATTCACCCCTGTCTTCTGTCCTCTCCCGTCCTTCCTCAACAGACATTCCCCTCTTCCCCAAAGCCCCCTTCACCCCATCCATCCACCTCATCCTAGGACGTCCCCTCGTGTTCACTCCCTCCACATCTGCCTTCCACACCTCTTTTACTAGTCTTTCTTCACTCATTCTTTCCATGTGTCCAAACCATCCTAATATTCTTTCATCAACCCTATCTCCCAGCTCCCTTTCCACCCCCGTTCTCCTCCTCACCTCCTCATTTCTCACTCTATCTAGCCTAGTAACCCCCATCATACTTCTCAGAAACCTCATCTCAAACACATTCAAACTCCTTCTCTCTTCTTCTCATATGTTCCATGTTTCTGCCCCATACAGTGCTGTTGGCACAATCACTCCTTCATACAATCTCCTCTTAGCATCCATTCCCAAATGTCTATTCCTCATTCCACTCTTTAATCCACCAAGGCATTTACTCGCTTCTCTCAATCTACATTCTACCTCCACTTTCACTCCACCTTTCCCTGCCACATTTGCACCCAAGTATATATATATATATATATATATATATATATATATATATATATATATATATATATATATATATATAACACAGGAACCCACAGTCGGAGAAAGAATAAACTTCGAATAAAGAAAAATCCTATATTTCGGCTATCAACTGTAGCCCTCACTCCCGAGAGAAACCATGTTTTGGACTTTTTGGTTGGTTTTGACAAATATTTAGCTAATAACCACTATGACAAAGATCTTGCCTGCCTTAAAGGGGTTTTATTAAATGGTATTTCAGAATGTTTTAAAAATGAAAGTGGCCTACCAAAAAGACACAGGGAGGCCCTGTCTGCTCTTAAGAAGCTTGACAACATCATCATCACAAAAGCGGATAAAGGTGGCAATATTGTTATTTTAGATCAGTCTGTTTATGTCACGAAAGCCCATGAGTTGCTTAATGATTCGGCCACTTATGAAAAACTCACCAAAAATCCCCTTAAGAACGCAGCCGCCGAGTTTAACAGACAAGTCCGTAATATCACAGTTGATAAACGCATTATTGATTTGAAAGTTACCAACCCTAAGCTCCCATATTTTTATGGTCTCCCTAAAATTCACAAAACAGACATTCCCCTCAGGCCCATCATATCCAACCGTGGCTCCTGCACTAGCAAACTTGCTAAATGGCTGGCGGATATTTTATCCCCGTACGTAGGTAATTTCTCTAATTCTCATATCATAGGGGGTCTGTGGACCAAAAATATGAAAGTTCAGGGTTTAAGGCTCCTCAGCCTTGATGTTACCTCGTTATTTACGAAAATTAATGTTGATGATGTACTTACTTTTTTGGAAACCAAACTGCAACCGTTTCAAGACTCTTTCCCCCTCCCTGTCAACAAAATTCTTGCTTTAGTTCGCCTGTGTGTTTCTTCAAATGTTTTCTCCTTTCAAGACCAATTCTTCCGTCAAAAATTCGGTTGCAGTATGGGTTCCAATTTGTCTCCTGTTTTGGCCAATTTGTACATGGAGTATTTTGAGTGTACCCTTTTGCCCAGCATCAAACCGCCCGAAATGATTTGGCTCAGGTACGTAGACGATATCTTTTCGGCATGGGATGACAGTTGGGGCCCATTTGAAGTGTTCCATGATAAATTGAACCAATTGACCCCGAATCTTAAATTTAAAGTTGAATGGGAAGAAGGACACCAAATCCCTTTCTTGGATATTTTGTTAAGAAGAACTGATGATAATTTATTCTTTACAGTATACCGTAAGCCCACCCATTCAGGCAGTTATCTCCACTTTTTTAGCAATCACCCTGACAATGTCAAGAAAAGTGTTGCCTCTGGCCTTTTCTTGAGGGCTTTCAGGATTTGCAGTCCTCAATTTCTGGACCAAGAGATTGAGGTGATCAAATGTCAACTTGAGAAGTTGGCTTATCCACCTTGGTTTCTGGACCAAGCCCTCAGTAAGGCTAGGGCCAACCATTTTAAAACTTCCGTCCCCTCAAATTTTCACCGCTCCTTTAAGGACATTTTAAAAATTCCATTCAATAATACCATCAGTTCTTCTACTAAATTGTTTCCTCGTGAACGTCTCACTATTGCCTATCACTATCCTAACACCGTACGTAAGCAAATTGTGAACGTTCAACAAAAGCCGAAGGAAGTTGAGTCACCTGGTGTTTATTGTTTGCCCTGCAAAGATTGTGATTTGGTTTACTTGGGTCAAACCGGGAGAGACTTGAACACTAGATTGGCAGAACATAAAAGGTCAATTAGGTATGGGCAGGAAAATTCGGCTGTATTTCTTCATGTTAAAAATAAGAATCATTCTTTCGACTGGGGTAAGGCCAGATTAGTGTTCAAGTCCCACTGTGGTTTCAGGAGGAAAATAGTCGAATCAGCATTAATTGAGGAATGCCCTAATATTAATATTTCTAAAGGGCAGTGGACACCTGACATTATCTCACGCGCAGCAATAAATAAGCTAGTGCGGACGTTACATCCTCCCCTCTCCTCACCCCCTCCCTCCTCCGCCACCCCAGTTAGCCCTGCGTCTGAGTGAGGTCAACTGTCCACATCTCTTCTTACTGTAGTTTATAAGTCCCCTCTGTTCTCTATCTTATGTACTTTCCTGAAGAGGGCTACAGTTGATAGCCGAAATATAGGATTATTCTTTATTCGAAGTTTATTCTTTCTCCGACTGTGGGTTCCTGTGTGTTATCTACAAATGTGCTACTACATTTCTATTTAGATATATATATATATATATATATATATATATATATATACATATATATATATACTTATATATATATATGTATATATGTATGTATGTATCGCTGCACTGCGGGTTTTTACTCCAACTTTCGTGGGTGGAGAATTGTGTGTGTGTGTGTGTGTGTGTGTGTGTGTGTGTGTGTGTGTGTGTGTGTGTGTGTGTGTGTGTGTGTGTGTGTGTGTGTGTGTGTGTGTGTGTGTGTGTGTGTGTGTGTGTGTGTGTGTAAGGTCACAGTATCATCCATAGATCGGTCATGTATGAGCTCTCTTCCGGGAGGGAAGTAGCCGTCGATCACGAGTCCAACAGGTGATCCAAGACCATGGTGACTCACACATACGCACACACATGGTGAATCACACATACATTTATGTATATGTGTGTATTTACTTAAAATAAAAGAGACCCACCCACCCACCCCTGTGGCTCCATCGCCGTCCCCATCGATCAAACGGAGCCTTAAACTCGTTTGCGGTTTTTGATTGGTCCATTTTCTCTTTTCGTCCCATCCACAAGTTGACGCATCTGCCCGGAAAACTGTGTTTTTAGATACTCTTCATGCACCTTTTTTTCGGTCTTTTTCGGTCTTTCCCAAAAAATCTCGTGACGCTCTCCCATCCTAAACCAGAAAGGTTTTATCCCCATTTTTTCGTTCCTTTGATCTGAAAATTACAATCATGTCACCTTTTCCTCTTCCGTTATTTCTTGTAGATAGGAGTCGTTAATTTCTTTTTCTATTTTTTCTAAAGCCCTTGTCACCCATACGCGACTCAAGTGAGTTCGTTTAAGCAAAAACGACTTAGGTTACGATCTTTGATTTTTCGAATCTCTAAATGTTAAATCACTTCTGCGTCGTATGTTGAGAAGCTGAATGACGAACTACGAGAGGTTAAACCTATACGAATATTAGACACATTGTTGAATTGTAGACTCAGGGAAACTGTAATGTTATAACACATTTGTAAATGTACACTTTAAACCCACTATAGGAGAAATAATATCAGAAGTACAGGAGATCCGTATATTTTGACTACTATCTGTAGTCCTCTTCAGCAGAATGAAGAGGACCACAGATAGTAGTCGAAATATACGGACCCCCTGTACTTCTGATATTATTTCTCCGATAGTGGGTTTAAAGTGTAGACTTAGGGAAGTTTAGAACACTGTAAGCGAAGTCGTCGTCCAGCTTTTCAAATTCACAACATTTGACGAGAGTCTTGAACGTGTGACTATGGTTTTAAACATTTGTCTACTGGGCTCGCTGGCCGAGCGAGTTAGAGCGTTGTTACATGTGGCGGAAGTCGATGTGATGGTAGTTTGAACCCTGCCGCTAGCGAGTTGGACCAAGGACATGGTTCATTAAACCCCACGCTATAAAGTCGACCAGAGCGCCACCTTGGCGGAGTGGGGCATATTTGTAATAATAATAGTGGCAAGATGGTTCCTGACGGGAGTCATGGATTCAGTTATTATCATTATCATTATCATCATTATTATTATCATTATCATCATCATCATCATCATCATCATTATCATGATCATTATCATCATTATTATCATTATTATTCATGTACTTATGCTCCTGCCTAAAAAAAAAAAAAAAATCGATATTTTTTTAAGATTTCATTTATCAAAACGTCTGAAAAAACTTTTATTCTTTAAACTAATCGATCTATTTCTTCAATTGTATCTAGTTATTCATTTACTTATCTATTCATTTATTTATTAATGTGATCATTTCCTATTCCGCAATCGACCTCGTCAGAGGCTCAAATGTCTTTTTTCGGCATGTGTTTCCATCATAACCTACCGGCAACAAGTCCTGCACGCCTTATTTGAGCAAATCTGTCCCCCGACGATCAACTACCTGGACAGCTCCCTCTCCCCTGACCGACTTGGACGAAGTTGTGACGCCATGATCAAGCTTCGTCACTTGAACCGCGAGCGAATGCGCCTCTGCGCTCACAGACTCTACGTCTGTTTTCAGTCGCTCTTCACCTGTTGCGTCAAAGGTGATTCTCCAAAAGACCACGAAGAAAACGTTCCTTGCCCCGCCAAGAATGTTCCCGACATGAACAAGAAGTCCAAAGGAAAGACGCCGCAGGATCCTAAAGGACTTAAGAGATCATCAGGAACCTTCAGAGAGTCAAAAAGCACAGTTTTCGAGGACGCTTACACAATCAAGTGCTCCCTAGGTGCTGGAGCCTTTGCAAGGACAGTCCTCGTTTCGAACAAGGCAACGGGTTGCATCAGTGTTGCCAAAATTCCCCTTGAGAAGGGCACTTGCAAAAGCGAGATCCGCAGTGAAATCGCAGCACTCTCAACGTTGGACCACCTCAACATAATCAAACTGGTGGACGTTGCAAAGGACAGAGGCTGCAAAATCATCATCACTGAATACTGCTCTGGTGGGACGCTTTTAGCAGCCATGGAGAGGCACAGCAAGTCGCCCTCTCTTGCCTGGGGCCGTCAAATTATCTCGTACTTCAGGCAGCTTGTGTCTGCCGTGTCCTACATGCACTCCAACCAATTCGCACATCTTGATCTTAAACAAGATAACGTCGTCCTCAGCGCCGACTTAAAGGTCGTCAAGGTCATCGACTTCGGCCTCTCGATCAGAACCTCAAAGGTTTACCAGCGAGAGATGAAGAGTGTAGGAGGGTCGCCTTGGTACTTGGCTCCCGAAGTGCTGGACAAAGCCCAACGCCCATACGCCGGAGGAATGGCTGATGTTTGGGCTCTCGGCTGCCTTCTCTACGAACTATGCATGGACCGCCTGCCATACTACGAGCCAAGAATAGGGCAACTCACAATGAAGGAGCAAATGAGATACTATGTGGCCTGCTGCAAGCAAGGGAGACCAGCTCTCAAGGCCCTAAAGCCAGGAAACTTCCATAAACACCAGGAGAGGACTATCTTAAAGATTCTGTGGTGCATGCTGGACCCAAGGCCGGAGACCAGATCTACCATCTGGCAGGTAGAGATCAAATTCAACGAGAACCAACACGCGCATTGAGCAGTTGTCCCCAACAGATCATCTGTCAAACATTAAATAGCAACGCTCTGTGACCGCATTCGAAAGACGGAAAGGGCCAATATTCTTTTCTTTGAGCCTTAGGGCAGTTAAAGGGTTCTCCCTCAGCTGAATAAAATTGCATGGCTACAGCCAGAAAGACGTAAGTATAGAGTAAAAGATCTTAATGATCTACAACCACTTCTGAAAAAAAAGACAATATCTTTCAGCTTAAGCCAAAGAAGCGTCCCTCCATTAAGGTTTCCAGGCGGAAGGCAACAAAGCTCGTTCTCTGCTGAATAAAATCGTCATGTGTAACACACACACACACACACACACACACACACACACACACACACACACACACACACACACACACACACACACACACACACACACACATATTTGTACAACGCGTACTTGCTTATTCGTTTGTTTCCTTTGTTTATAAATGTGTGCGTTTGTGTGTGTATCTGTGTATGTGTATACGTATGTCCATTTGTGTGTGTCTGTGTATATATGTGCGTACGTCCATTTGTGTGTGTCTGTGTATATGTGTGTGTGTTTAACTGTGTGTGTGTATGTGTGTGTGTGTTTACTTAATTGCATTTATCTAATTGTAGTAAACAGAAAAAGAGCAACGCTCGTTGGGTCCTGTCCCTTATTCTCTTCATATTTCTGTGTGTGTGTGTGTGTGTGTGTGTGTGTGTGTGTGTGTGTGTGTGTGTGTGTGTGTGTGTGTGTGTGTGTGTGTGTGTGTGTGTGTGTGTGTGTGTGTGTGTGTGTGTGTGTGTGTGTGTGTGTGTATGTGTGTGTGTGTGTGTGTGTGTGTGTGTGTGTGTGTGTGTGTGTGTGTGTGTGTGTGTGTGTGTGTGTGTGTGTGTGTGTGAGAGAGAGAGAGAGAGAGAGAGAGAGAGAGAGAGAGAGAGAGAGAGAGAGAGAGAGAGAGAGAGAGAGAGAGAGAGAGAGAGAGAGAGAGAGAGAGAGAGAGAGAGAGAGAGAGAGAGTAAAGTCATGTACCACGTGAGTTCCCTTCCAATTAACACCCAGATAATTTTATCTAGCTTTAAATAAAAAAAGAAACTCTGCATTCGTGGGGTCACACCATCCAGTGTCCACGAGGGAGAATTTAGTGAAACCCCCTACTGACCAGAACTACGCAGATTGGAGCCTTATTTCCATTAGAAACAAAAATAATAACAATGATATTACTGACCACTTCCTGCTTCTACTAACCCTCCTTTATACTCCCTTCCGCGCTAGATGTGGGTTCGAATCCTGCACTCCTCTCCGATTCCCAGCAGTGCCCAAACAGTATTGGGCAAAGGTGACGGCTTCGGCCGAAGCTATTCACATCTTCTTAAATCTCTCCTTGACCACCTGGATAGAAACGCTGGTTCTGCATGACGCAATAGAAGTAAAATTCTAGAACCACGCAAACACGGATATCTAACATGAAACTTACGTTGTCCAATAGCTCCTAACCTAACCTAACGTAACCATTCCATAAAAAAAAAAAATCAAAAAAATCAAATGGAAAATAAAATAAATGAATAGATAAATGAATACAAAGAAATGAATAGATAAATAAATAGATAAATAAATAAGTGAAAAATATGTTTGCGTAATAATGATATAGAGCTGCAATACCAAATACGTGGAGAGGTCAAGCCACGCGCATGCGCAAGTGAAAGGCAATGGATGAAGGGTAGGGAACCCACACAGGCTGCCTCTGAATCACAGATTCTCACTTTGCTTATTTTTTCATATCTTACTCCTAGGTAGATAGAGAAGGCAAAGTTTTAATGGACGAGGAGGATATTAAACATAGATGGGAGGAGTATGTAAGGGACCTATTTGAGGACGACAGACAAGGAGAAGAGGAAAATTATAGATATCTAGATGGGGAAGAAATAATGGAAGAGGAGGTGAAATTTGCAATGAAGAAAATGAAAAAAGGGAAAGCCATGGGTGAGGATGGTGTGATGATTGAAATGTTAGAGGCATTAGGGGATTTTGCAATAAGAAAACTAACTAGTCTAATAAACCAAATTTACGAAAAGGGTACAATAACGGAACATATGTGTAACTCGATTTTAAAACCACTACCAAAGATAAACGGAACAATGGGATGTAGTAAACATCGTGCAGTCAGTATCATGAGTCAAATAACCAAAATGATATCAAGGATAGTTTTAAATAGAATAAGAAATAAAGTAAGAGAACAAGTTTCATGGGAGCAATTTGGTTTCATAGAAGGGAAAGGAACAGCAAATGCAATTTTTATAATAAGAACGATTATGGACAGGATGATAGAAAAACAACAAAATGTATATCTTTGCTTTGTTGACTACAAGAAGGCGTTTGATAGGGTAAGACATGAGGATTTGATCAATATTTTGGATAGAGTGGATATAAATAGCAAAGACATGACTATCATCAGAAATTTGTATTGGAAGCAAAGAGCAGCAGTGAGGGTACGGGGGGGGAAGAACAGAATTTCAAGCTATAAAGAGGGGAGTGCGTCAAGGCTGTGTTATGTCTCCACTACTCTCGTGGAATGTGCAAGAGTTTATATTATTCTTATTATTTTCATTTTGTGTTGAAGAGTGGAGCTCGTTCAGAGTTTTACGTTACATTTGTGACCTGGCGTGCAAGTGTCTGGCTCTCTTGTAGATTAAATTCAATCAAGTACAAGTCACCGGTTGGTTTCGACTGTGTTTGCATGGCTCACTACCACGTTCTTATCCAACAGTAAAAGTGGGAGAGACATTTGCTAAAAAAAAATAAAAAAAAATAAAAAAAAGAGGGGAGGGGGGGTCTCGCTTTGCACCATTTCTAAAACCGAATCCTTGCAGACCTATGTTTTCTTTTCTTTTCTCTTCTCTCAAGTTTTTCGGTTTTCTCTTTTCAGGTACGTGCGTCTCGTGGCCTCCATCAAAAGGAGTGCTTTTGCCGCCAGGGGTGTCATGACAGATGGGACGCCGTCACTCAGCAACGGTTGATAAGGTACAGTTTCTGACAAACTTTTTATTAACATAATATTAAACTATCTGCATCCTTGTACTTAGTATGATGACATCCCAACACAGACACACACACACACACACGCACACACACACACACACACACACACACACACACACACACACACACACACACACACACACACACACACACACACACACACACACAGTATCGCTGCACTGCGAATCGTTACTCCAACTCTCGTGGGCGGAGAGTTGTGTGTGTGTGTGCGGTGATATATGAGCTCTGAGCTATTTTCCGGGAAGGAAATAGCTGTCGATCACGAGTCCAACATGTGACCCAAGACCATGGTGAATCACATACACACACACACACACACACACACACACACACACACACACACACACACACACACACACACACACACACACACACACACACACACACACACACACACATATATATATATACATATATATATATATATATATATAATATATATACATATATATAAAGTATAAATCCTACATTTTGAGAAAAGAAACCCTGTTGAAAGAATTTGAAGCTGAATTTAACATCACAAGATTAAAAATGTTTCATCATGATAGGAACCACAAGAAAGGTTGGGGGGGTTCTGTTTTACGTTAAAAGCGATATCCATTCCTGTTAAGTGTCGAGAATGAAGCAGGAATCATGTAATAGTTTACGGACAGAAGTAACTCATGCAAATGGATGAAAGATAGATGTAGGTGTGATTGTCCAAAAATATTATTAACAACAAAAGACAACCTGTTGTTTCAAGAACTATCAAGCTTTTGCAATCGAGATGTACTCATAATGGGGGATTTCAATTTTACTGACATTGATTGGAAGACACTTGAAGATATAGGTAGTCGCTTGATAGATTTCCTCGGTGACAATTACGATGTTCAACACGTAAAAGAGCATACAAGACTTGATAACATACTTGATCTACGAGTACTGATCACTGGCCGTGAAAACATGACAACCGATACATAAGTAGTGAAAACATTGCAATTGGCGATCACAATCTAGTTAGATTCAAACTAAAATAAAGTTTCATGATAGACAATTGTATATCTGAAATACCTGATTTCAGTAAAGCTCAGTTTACAGGACTACGTCAGGAGCTTCAGCTTACAGACTGGGGGACAAAATTAAGAAAAAGACCTGTGGAACAAATGTGGAATATATTTCAAAATATTTCATGCGTACGTTCCACTGACAATATCAATCAAAGGCATTCCATCATCTACGTTTTCTTTCTTTACCTCAACTCCTCATCCCCCTCTCTCTTCCGGACTGCGGAACTTTTGTAATTATATTGTATAACATTTCATCCATGGGCATTGTGTCATGTTGTATTCTACCCGTGGGCATTATGTCCTATGGCTTTAACTCATGTGGCATTTTGTCTGGATACCGGCTTATTCCACAAGTGAGAAAAAATGGGTGATGGATGGGTAAGGAATGGCTGGCCACCCCTCTTATAAGGGGGAAAAGTCCTTTCGGCGTATGCATGTACTATTTCACGTGAAAACTAGACAGCTCCCACAGTGCCTCCCTCCCTCAGCGCTGATGGAACCAAACCTTTAGAAATCGGTTGCAGCTGTCAGACGACGCCATGGGAAGATACATGACTGTAGCAATTTGTCATCATTAAAAAATCCTCAAAGACGGTTTTGGAAGTCCCCGCATGGGGCAGTGACTACATAAGTCTTATACAGTCCATATATCAGGGACTTCAGTGACATTTCTATGGACCAGAGTCACGTATCACTCTTTTATGATTGATGAGAGAAAATAAATACAAGAAAATAAAAAGAAGATAAAATAAATATTTAAAAATATATATATATGTATATATGTATATATATATATATATACATATATATATATATATATATACTGTATACATATACATATAAATATATACATATATATATATACATATATATATATTTTTATAAATACATATATATTTATAGAATATATATAATATACATATAATATTATATATATATTATATATATATATATGTATATATATATATATATATATATGGTGGAAACGTAGAAAACACCAGACTCAGGAGTAGGTAATTTATTCCCGACGTTTCGAGTCCTGTCCGGGACTCGTCCTCAGGGGATACGATGGGATATAGTGAATTACATGGTCTTAATATACTAATAGCTACGCCCGCCGGTGGGGGGGGGGGGGGGGGGGGGACGCGGTAACCTGTCATAGGGGGGGGGAGAGAGAAGGCAGGCGCTTTCTCTCTCTCCCCCCCCCTATGACAGGTTACCGCGTCCCCCCCCGGCGGGCGTAGCTATTAGTATATTAAGACCATGTAATTCTCTGTATCCCATTGTATCCCCTGAGGATGAGTCCCGGACAGGACTCGAAACGTCGGGAATAAATTACCTACTCCTGAGTCTGGTGTTTTCTACGTTTCCACCATTATGGTTCCCGGACTCCAGCTTTTTTCGTATATATATATATATATAAAGAAAATTAATAGATGAATACATAAATAAACAAATAGACAAGAATCCTGGATTCCCCTCAAAATATAATAAACCTTTCCTTGGCCAATAATTTCGCAACCTTTTCGAGATGTTAGAGCACATACCTCCTATTTTCCTAAAATAATAAACAAGTGAACGAAGAATTGAATGGATAAATGAGTAAACGGATAAACAATGGAAAAACAGACGAGTAAATAAATAATAAAATTTTGGACCGGAGTTAAAGCATAATAATAATTCAGTTTTTTCTTGGTCTGTGGGAAATTACATCAGAATCAGACCAAAAAATTTTGAGACATTTTGATGAAAAACAGTCAAAAAGAGTGATCACACTGCCTCTATCCAATGTCGATGGCTCATACAATATATATATATATATATATATATATATATATATATATATATATATATATATCCATCCCACTGTAAGACAATTCATACACAGAGATATGTAAAATTTCAACACCGAATATTCATAGAACCAAGGTTAGTTTCTATAGGTATGACAGGACATTTGGCGGTGGCTACTGTGCCACTTTCTTGCCGAGGGGTACTCCCTTTATTCTGGTTAAAGGGAGACGATTTCATTCAACCCAACCATGCCCCCTCGCTTGTCGACCTCTTCTTTCTTAAGACCAGATGAATCTTGTTTTTCTACTCGGGTCATGAAGACTTCCGAAGAACTATGATAGTCCTGTCAGACAGGACATTCCAATCTCAGAAAAGCCCTCACTGGTGGCCATGGGGAGTCATGATAAGAATTTAGTGGAGCTATGGCCTGGTGTTACAAATTATACATTTCTATATAATATAAAGAATTAAAAAAATCCATTCCTGCCAGAAGAAATCTAAAATAATTATGAATGTCAATTCTGTAATAATACAAAGGGTCTCTCTTCATCAACATTTTATTACAATATATATATATATATATATATATATATATATATATATATATATATATATATATATATATATATATATATATATATATATATATATATATATATATATATATATATATATTTGTCGGGGAGAGATTTAGTAGAAAAATGAAAGGGAGCCACACGAAGGTTGAAAATTCTTGAAGGGGAAATGGAGTGAAAAAGGTTGAGAATCACAAGCCTAAACACTACTTAAGTGTGTGACTGCTATGCATAGCTGAAGCAATACCGATTGCCGAGGATCAATAGAGTTGGACGCTGTTATCTATACCTAACGTAACCATCGAAAACTTTAATAGGGATTAAGGCGTGTGCTGTGTTCGCCACGCCAAGACCTCACGGTTCTTGAAGTAGAGATTCATGAGAGACGAGTATTGCACTTCGGATTTTGATTATCACTTTAAACCCTCCTAAAGTGTCCAACAAGGACACGTCCTCTCTCTATCTCCCTCTCTCTCCCCCCCCCCCTCTCTCTCTCTCTCTCTCTCTCTCTCTCTCTCTCTCTCTCTCTCTCTCTCTCTCTCTCTCTCTCTCTCTCTCTCTCCTCTCTCTCCTCTCTCTCTCTCTCTCTCTCTCTCTCTCTCTCTCTCTCTCTCTCTCTCTCTCTCTCTCTCTCTCTCTCTTTTTTTTTTTTTTTTTTTTTTTTTTTTTTTTTTTTTTTTTTTTTTTTTTTTTTAAGGTTTGTGGGGCTCTCAGCAGCCCGAACCTTAACCTTGCGCCTATCCGGACCAGTTCACACATGACATCAGAAAACTGTGTCCACGTGATGCCACTGTTAAGAAGTTGACTTCTTCACATTAAGACAACGTAGGTAGGTCACTGCCCAGCTACAGAACTCCCTCCGGTCTTCGCTGAGCATTCCAGAACTCCAACCTGTTGCTATGAAGGAACTCCTGTTGTGAATGGGGGGGGGGGGAGGAGGATGTCCTTGGTTGAATAAAACTTTCTGGCGTACAAACGAAACCAACGAAATCTGACACTTTATTGATGGGCGGGTTTGATCCGGTGAATTCTCTCCACAACAAATTTCAGAGGTTTTGTTCTGGCGAAAGGCGTTATCACATTGGGCACTTTTTCCTCCGATTGTTGGAGCAGATTTCCAGCCCACATTTTTCAGGAAGGAAACTGATATGCTGGAGGAAAATTATCTTCCTCCAGCAGATCAAATGATATTCTATGTAAATTGCTGAGAAAACAAAATAGTTTGCCATTGTGATTTTACGGCGGAAAAAGTAAAGGAGATGGGCGGTACCGCCGACTAATCGGATGTTGGAGGAAGAATAACCCAATGTGATAGCCCCTTAACATAATTTTTTATATACACTATATATTCTATTCTGGTTAATAACAGAGGATTTCATTAACTTCGGTAGTGGCAGGGGAATGACGTCACCACATCAGACCTCAAACTATCTCGATTAGTCTTCATTACGAAGGCCCACTCTACTGATTTTTCTTGCTACGCCATTGCGTAAAACGGGGTAAGGTGCAAAGCACGTACACACGCATTTATAAACATACACGCACACACGCACACACGCACACACGCACACACACAAATATAAACACACACACAAATATAAACACACACACACACACACACACAAACACACACACACACACATGCACGTATGTACACAAATACACATACATGCAACTACATACACACTAGCGTGAGCGTCCATTTTTCATAATGAAAAAGTTTCAGATAAAGAAATGAAGTAGGAGATAGATAAATAGAGAGTGACAGATAGATAGATAGATAGATAGATAGAGCAAGGGAGAGAAAGAGAGAGAGAGAGAGAGAGAGAGAGAGGGGGGGGAAGGGGGGAGTTCTGACATATTAACGTCAGGTGCAACTGGAGTCGCAAGGAAACTGTAGAACTCGGGTCGTGTGCACATACAATACGCACACGGAAATCCACACATGTACGTATTGTTGCACAGGCTCAAGATGAGGTTGGCTACTTGTACCACGGGAGGACAAGATCCTGAATAGACGAGGGAGACTAATTGGTCCATAGGGATGATTTGTAAAAACCAGGTAGCATCTCCCTCGTCACAAACGGAAAACTGTTTTCGCTCGAATTCTTGTTTACGTAGGCATGAGTGACTGCCACTTGCCCAAGCATTCCTCCCATGCAGAGCAAACTTGATGGCTACGGTCACATTTTCTTACTTAGTGTTACTTCACTAACACTATTACTAGTACTCCTACTCCTACTCCTACTACTACTACTACTACTACTACTACTACTACTACTACTACTACTACTACTACTACTACCACCACTATTACTACTACTAATTACAACTGACCTCCATCCTCATGGAACTGTGTGGTGAAAGCAGTCAGGATCTGTCTCCCACAGACACAGTTCATTGGCCCCTCTCTCGCCAATGACTGTGGTCGACTACACTTTTATATACTTTAATGAAGCCTAATACAGAATTTCATTTATTCTACTATCAACTACAGTCTGCTCAAAATCGAGGTTCTACACATGTGCTGATTTGGGCGGTGGGGACCTGGTACCTTCCAGGCATAGGGGGGAGATCTTAAGAGTGAGAATGACAGTCTACATCTCATCCACGAAACAATGCTGCTTTTTGGCTGTTATTTCTTTTCTGCTAACACTTCTGCCAGACGAGCGTAGAATGCCCTTGGACCCATCCCACCTAAAGTCGTAAAGGTTATAGGAGTGAATGAGTCCTGGTCCACTACTACTACTACTACTACTACTACTACTACTACTACTACTACTACTACTACTACTACTACTACTACTACTACTACTACTACTACTACTACTACTACTACTACTACTACTACTACTACTACTACTACTACTACTACTACTACTACTACTACTACTAAAAAAATTAGACAAGTTGTACAGAAGATAAGGAGCTTCAGTTTCCCAAACAGATAAGCTGGCAGATGGAACATCCCACAACAGATATGGTTAATACTGAGAGTATAAGATATATAGAAAGTACAGTTTCAAAGTTTTATCACATAAAGATACTCGAAAAACAGAAGAGGAAAGTGAGAACAGGGGTGCCAAATTTGTTTCGGTTCTGTAAGATATACATGTATACAGACACAAGTAAATCCATATGACCACACAAGCACATACACACGAGCGCTCATAAACACACACACGCGCACGCGCGCACATAAACATACACACACACATGCACACACACACACACACGCACGCGCGCGCGCGCGCGACTTTTAAAACAGTCTAAAAGAGGAAATATTAAAATATTTTTAAACAAATCTATAGGAGATAAACAGACGGCCCCCTATGAGTATAGCTCTTTTCCTGTACATTTCAATGTGGTATATACATACACACATACAAATGCGCACGCAACATCCATGCACATTCAGAAGGGTAGGAATCATCAACACAGAAATAGATAAAATAGAAATATATTTTCGTGTCGTGGAATTTCTACGACAACCAAGGAAACTTTCGCAAAAATCTATAACAAGGTTGTTGAAAATATCAAGATGTTATCAAAGAATGTCTTCAAGTCAGCGTGGATAATTTAATAAAAGTTGCTACGAAGGACAGGAAGTGACGGGGTAAGCTTTGGTAAGATGACAGGCGGGAGAGGACAGTAAAAAAGAGAGAGAGAGAGAGAGAGAGAAGGTAGATATATATTTTTAAGTAATTAAGAGAAATTGGCATATCGGATATTGGAAAAACGAGAAAAAAATGAGAGGCTATAGTTTTGTAAAACCCTTGATCCAGTGATATGTACAGAAACTGATATGTTGGATAACGAAAAATATAGATGCAAATATATATTATACACATTCTCATCTTTCTCTCCAGACTTTTGTTATGCATAATGTTTGTCAGTCGTTCTGCCTCGTGAAGTCCCTGGATCTGCTACTGTCCTCGTACTGGTGCTGGTTTTCAATGTCTTCAAGGTTCTTTTCCCTGAATTCCACTGCTCTCTTCATATTATCTACCCACCTCAATCCGGGTCTTCCTACAGGTCTCTCATAACAAAATCTTAGATATTTGTTGACATTCATTCTTTCCATATAACCGAACCATCGTACTGCCCTGTTTCAACAATCTCTTCTGTTGACAGCGTTTATCAGCCTTGAAGCTTTCATTTCTGTTGTTTGATTTTTACCTTTAACTTTCTTGGTAAGTGACCATGCCTCGTGTCCACGTAATTATAGGTCATAATATACTAGGCCTGCCTGTCGTAGACCTTTCGAGATTGTGAATCGGTACCACTTGGTGTCCACTCCCTTCCGGTCACAGGTCTGTTTGCACCAAACCCAAGTAAAAGACGCCACTGGGAACGAACCGTCGCACTTGGTCAAAGTGAAACAGTCTCTCTTGTCCAAGTGAATGGAAATCCTTGACCAGCGACGGATACACATCCTTTGTACTATGCAGACCGCAACTGATGATCCTTCAGCTCCGTGTCGACGGGGTCCTTCGAGTTCTTCACCTCTTGACTTTTAGGCAGAGTCGACCGTGAAGAATCTATATGGTTTATCTGTCCAGTTATATTATATAGTTTTATTGTTTTTTTCTCTATTTTATTATCTATTCTTAAGTTTGAATAAATGCCTTTTTTAATATTTCATTTATCGAAAGGATGTGCTAAATAGGTGAATAAAATCGTCTATCTTTGGCTAAATAAAACTACTTCGATTCCTTTGCACCGTGACGTCATGTCGAACGCGCTGAAACGACGTGACGTCACCGCTCTCAGCCAACAAGTCGTCTCCGTTGATGTGACGTCACCACTCACTCTTAGCTGGCAGCCAATGAGTCGCCTCCGTTGCCGTGACGTCACCGCTCTCGACCAATAAGTCGTCTCCGTTGCCGTGACGTCACAACTCTCGTTTTGCTCGCAGCCAATCAGTCGTCAGCAATTTTGGAAGGCTTATTTTATCTTTTTTTTCCATTTTATTTTATTTTATTTTATTTCGTTTTATTTAATTTAATTTCGTTTTATTTTATTTCTTTTTGTTTCACTTTCCAAGCCTTGTGCCTGAGTTTTTTTTTTTTTTTTTTTTTTTTTTTTCCCGAGACCCTTTCGGGCTCTGGGTCTCCGAGCTGGAGAAGATCCTTTCGAGAGGTTCTTCTTCTTCTCTTTTTATTTTGTTGTTGTTGTTTTTCTGACCTCCTGAAGGTAGCGATCTCCTGGGCCTGGGTCCTCGCAGCCAGCCGACACTGCTACGGCAAGTGTCGGTCACGAAGATTCTTCGTAGCGATGATGACATTCGCTCGGCTCGTCGACTCAGGTCCTTGGGGTCCGCTCTCGCCAAGTGCCCGAGGTAGGATCCTCTTCGGAGGTCCTGCGCGGCTGTCCGGTTCGCGTGACACAGATTGTGTGTCAGACGTGTGGCGACGACGAATTCGGGCACCGCTCTCGGTGGCGAGATTTGTTTTTGTTTTTATTTTACACGATGTCTACACGTGCGCGCACACACATAAACACAAAACACTTGCACACCCTTCCCCCCTTCCCCCCATTTCCTCCATACATGATAGATTTTTTTCTAAGAGTGAAGGATTTTTATTATCTATTTATTTTCATTTTTAGTGTTTTTTTTTTTTTTGCGAGAGAGAGAGAGAGGGATAGGTAGATTTTTTGAGCACTTGCGTATATTACATCTAGGGCACTGGATGTAATATACAAAAGCGCTCTGCTTCGTATGAACATATATATATAATATATATATATATATATATATATATATATATATAGAGAGAGAGAGAGAGAGAGAGAGAGAGAGAGAAAGAGAGAGAGGGACTATGTCATGAAACATAAGAAAGATGAAAATATCCCACTATCGGAGAAAGTAAACGGATGAAGAATATAATTATTCATATATTTCGACCACTTTGTGTGTTCCTCTTCAGCGGATAGTCACATGGTGTACAAATGCTACACAAAGGGATACATTGGGAACATAAAAAGGTGGCTCAAGTAACTCTACCTTGGCTGTCTTCCTGTCTTCCAAGCCATCTACTCTAGGGAAATTTGTTTTAATTGCTAATGTTGTTAATCAATCTGATGACCATTGTCCTTTAGGTATATTAAAATTTGGGTAATTTTCAATTAATGATGACTCGATGATCTTCCTCCGGAAACTACGCTTAGAGTTGTAGATGATTTCTGCTTTCTCCCAATCATTTGTCGAGTGTGTTATTACAGACGCCAATCGGTGTTCGCAATACAACTGACGGGGTTTTAGCAGCAGCAGCAGGTAAAGCCGCGTGACGAGTCTGTCCCGACGAGACAGATCCCCCGGTTCCTGCCCCCCCCCCCATAGATTGTTCTCGATGCAGTTGTCAAAATGAATCAGAGCAGACGGACGGATGGGCGGATAGACAGAAACAGCATGGTGTCTTCTTTTCGAGTTATACAGGACCAGGGTCTAAACAAGAACAGGTCAGGTCACCCTCAGAAAGAAAAGTAGTGATATGAGGAGATGCGACAGTCGACGTACTCGCCGTGCGGCTTCTCACGCTCTCTCGCCTATCATTCTTCTCTCTGAGATGAACTGGCCGGCTGCACTTGTACAGACCCTGGGCGGGCGGGGCAGGTAGCAAGACAGAGGAGTTGAGGCCAGTCAGTCAGTCTTGGTCAGCCTCAATCAGTCAGTCAGTCTTAGTCAGTCTCAATCAGTCAGTCAGTCAGTCTTAGTCTCAGTCAGTCAGTCACTCAGTCAGTCAGTCTCAATCAATCATTCAACCGACCGGTCAATCAGTCTAACAGTCGACAAGTGTCAGTGCAGAGGAGGGCCATGAAGTAATGGAGGACTCAGATTGAAAAAGAAAGAAAGAAAACAAAATTACAGTCTTCAGGTTGATTTCTTTAGTATCTATCATCAGTTCACTTTAGTGCTTGAAATCATATCTATGTTTGTAATTGTTCAGTTTACGCCTAAGGAAATTATATGGTATAGTTTTGGCTGGGATAATCACTAAATCTCGCTAAGCTCATGTAGTCGTGGGTTGGGGTCAAAATGTGCCCAAGAAGCGAGATCGAAGCCCAGCAGCGGGCCACAGCGGACAACCAGTGGCCACCAAGGGAAGGGGAGGTACCAGAGAAGAATAGAATAGTCCTGAGCCAGCCAGGATAAAGTGAAAAGTGCAGAGCTGGGCGCGTTACCGCCGGACAGGTAGTGAGTTACCATCAATGCGTTACCGAAAAATCTAGGGTGTATTGCCGTCAATGTGTTACCGATTTTAATTTCTTTTAGACTGATTCTGATGAAAAAAATAAATGGAGAAGTATTTACTTCTTACGAATATTTTCAACAATATAATATCTTAACTACAACATTGATATTCCCTATTTTAAAACATAAAATAATCAGAACTGGGCACCTGCGTTACTGTGTTACTGCGTTACTAACGCACTACACGTACGGCAGTAACGCGCCCAGCTCTGGAAAAGTGCCACCCTGGTACGGAAGGACCCGCCTTCCATGTGGCGTACTTTGTGGACATTGTTATGGCTAAGAATGAACGATTCTTTGTCACTGACCGGAGAGGCGGACTCTGGCCTGTAGGACCTCGAAATCGATCGAGACACCCTTCCAGCCAGAACCGACCCCAGAGTTGCTTGAAATCGGCTTTCTTCAGACAGAAGAAAATCCACAGAGAACGTCACTATGCTGATGGGATTAATGCATATATGTATCTTCTATCTACAATGCTTTTCAATTACGCGTTGTTAGTTTGTGAGCATGTAAATAAAATCTTTGAGTAAGAGTCAAGATTTATACGGTCTTCATGAATCTTGCTGTAAACATTACGCTTGTGCCCGTAGGGCAGCGGACGACGTGACGTCATGTCGTTTTGACCGTTTCATAAGTCGGCGCTCGTAAACGCGGAGTGACATAACGTCAGGTTTTTTAAATGTGAGTTTCGCGACAAGTTCTTAGAGGTGGAAGATGGCATCCTGCCCCTTTGGATGGCTTCTGGTCGCAGAGCCGGAGAGCATTTAGTCGTCCAGAGGTGAGAAAGAGTAAAGCGGAGGAGCATTTTGTATTTCTGTGCGTGCGTGCATGCGTGCGTGTGTGTGTATTCACTTGGTCTTTGGATCACGTGTTGGACTCGTGATCGACAGCTATTTCCCTCCTGGAAGAGAGCTCAGAGCTCGTAGGTCCGATCTATGGGTAATGCTATGACCTTGCACACACACACACACCCAACTCCCCGCCCACGAGAGTCAGAGTAACGACCCGAGGCACAGCGATACCGAAATAATTTCGGCCCTGGGCAGGATTCGAACTGGGCACTGGGAGCACTTCTGCTTCCCAGTTCAGCGCTCTACCAACTATGCCACCGAGTCGGTGTGTGTGTGTGTGTGTGTGTGTGTGTGTGTGTGTGTGTGTGTGTGTGTGTGTGTGTGTGTGTGTGTGTGTGTGTGTGTGTGTGTGTGTGTGTGTGTGTGTGTGTGTGTGTGTGTGTGTGAGTGTGTGTGTGTGTGTGTGTGTGTGTGTGTGTGTGCGTGTGTGTGTGTGTGTGTGTGTGTGTGTGTGTGTGTGTGTGTGTGTGTGTGTGTGTGTGTGTGTGTGTGTGTGTGTGTGTGTGTGTGTATGCAAAGAAAGTCAAGACATAATGCACCCAGAATAGTATTCAGATGGTACCATGGGCTGGAAATTCAGCGGATTTTAATCGAATTGAAAGTTTGTTGGACGAATCTAATGACGAAATATATCAAGTGTCATTAACAAACAAAATTCAACTCGCATAGCAACTAATACATGCTTGGTTCCATTCAGCTAAAATCAAGGAGTTGTATTACTCTTACATTTCTTGTTTGACTGAACGTGTCCGAAATCCTCTCTCAAAAAAAAGGTGCTCAAACTAAGTACCAGGGAATGATCATTTTGTAGATTTAACAAAATAAAGCAGTATTTGGAGCTGTTCGTCAATCTTACTTCCTTTCAAATTTGAAATGGTTGAGTTATCACAAAAATCCATAATAGTTTTCCCAGTACTGTATATTACAAAGGATTACAAAGGCGGAGCATGCCGACAGGAGACCTTTTGATCCATATCTAGGTCGGATGCGAAAAAAATTATATTAATAATAGAATAATAAATAAAAACTATAATATTGTAAATAAATAAAATACATAAATAAATGCATAGGTATAGTTGAATAATAAACAAACAGGTAAATAGTAAATAATAATAAATTCACATATAACTAATAATAAATGAAAATCAGACAGACAAATGATAACAAAACAAAAACAAATAATATAAAATAAATTATAATCATTACAGCATCTTGCTTAGGTACTTATCTAAATGATTCTTAAAGCTTCGAACTGAACTACATTGCACTACCTGTGGAGGAAGTTTATTCCATTCATTAACTACACGGTTGGCAAAGTTGTTTCTACCCACTTTCAAATTGAATCTATTTCCGGACAGTTTGAGACCATTGTTTCTTGTCTGATTCTCATTCAATGTGAAAATTTTATCACTTTTGATGTCAATTCCCTTTAAAATCTTAAAGACCTGTATCAAGTCGCCTCTGAGTCTACGCTTTTTTAGGGAAAACAGATTCATATATATATTATATATATATATATATATATATATATATATATATATATCTTTTTAACCACAAATCACTTTTAATTCCGTGCCATGGCAGTCGAGACTGAGAGTTATTCGAAGGAGGTATACGTTGGAAATTGAAACGTGGTCGAGCCGAGGACTCGAACTCAGCTCACCCGTGACAAAGCGGCAGTGACTTAAAACAATACGCTATCAAGAGAGATATAAGTTGAGTACAACTTTCTTATATTTGTATGCTCGAGTGACATAAAGATACACTAAATATTGCGTTCAACCCACCTCCGCCATGATAGTGTAGTCGCTAGTATGTGGACGTTGGGAAAGTGCACATAATAGCGACTATATATATATATATATATATATATATATGTATATATATATATATATATATATATATATATATATATATATATATATATATATATATATATATATATATATAACACAGGAACCCACAGTCATATATATATATATATATATATATTTATATATATCACTTAGACAAAATGTAGTAGCACATTTGTAAGAAATAATCACAAAGAACCCAGAGTCGGAATAAAAAGAAACTTAGAAGAAAGTATAAATTCTATATTTTGACTAATAGATATAGCCCTCTTCAGGAAAGTACGTACTTTCCTTAAGAGGGCTATAACTATCAGCTGAAATATAGAAGATATACTTTCTTCTAATTTTATTCAGACTATGGTTTCTTCGTGATTATATATATATATATATATATATATATATATATATATATATATATATATATATATATATATATATATATATATATATATATATATATATATGAAGATAGGAGGGTGATAAAGAAACACACAAGTCAGAGATGAGTTTATTCCTCTAACGTTTCGGCTTTTACACCTTCTTCAGAGAGACTACAAAGTACAAGGGTTTACAAGACTATATATCGTCCGGAGGGCGTCTCCTAGTTAATGATCTGGTGGACGATCGGTCCGCTGACGATTGATTCTTGGACGATTGGTCCGTTGACGATTGATCCCCGGACGATTGGTCCGCTCTATGTCTCGCCTCCTCATTTTCTTGTGGCTAGTCGTGTACTGTCAACTCCGCCCCTATTTTAGACCAGCTGATAAACCCTTCTATATTATCTATACAGTCTTCCTTATTAATATAAGCTGCTTCCATTGCTTTTCTGATTTTCTTGCTCATTCCTGTGTGGATTTGTTTTTATGTTATTCCAGTCTGGTAGATGTCCATACTCCACAGCATTTGACGTTCTGTGATGTCTTAAATCTGATTTGTGTTGTGTCACTCTTACCCCAGTCCCCTTACTTGTTTTTCCATAGTAGGCTCGTTGGCAATCACCACATGGAATTTTGTATACTGTGCTTTCTTTGTTGACCGACCAAATCTCTAATCTTCTGCCCTGAAGTGACGGCAATGTTCATTCCTGTTTTTTGTAAGAATTTGTTAATACTGTTGGCCGTTTTCGAATTCGAAAGTACTAGAAATTTCCTTGTATCTCTGTCCGTACTTTCGCTCCTGTCATTTTTCCGTCTCATTATTTCTTTTGCTTTTCGTTTCAATTTTAGTATTAAGCCCCTTGGGTAACCCAGTTTCATGAAGGAATTTTTAATGTATTAATTCTCGTTTTCTAAATGTTCCTGGCTGCAAATTCTTAATGCCCTCAAGAAGAATCCTATTATAACGCCTGATTTTGTCCTATCACTGTGTGCAGAGAAATAGTGTATGTAATCATCCTTGTTCGTAGGTTTTCTGTATAAAGTAAACTTTGGACCTTCATCACTCCTCCATATTATCGTGTCTAGAAATGGTAATTTCCTTCCCTCTTCTTTTTCTACCGTGAATTGTATATTTCAATGAACGTTGTTCAGTCTTCGTAGTTTATCTATATTCGTCCCTCGTCCTGGTGTCAACGTAGCGGCACCAGGTAGAGTTTCTTCCCATTATTTTAATATATTCATCCCTTTCCACCAATTCCATAAATAAAGAAGCCATTACGGCACTGAGCGGGGAGCCCATTGCCAGTCCCTGATGTTGTCGATATACCTTCCCATTGAATGTAAATGGATCAAAACTGATGCACAATGAAATGAGCTTAATGTAATCAGACTTGGATACTGGTAGTTCGTTCTCACTAATCTTGTCTACTGCCACTTTTACTGCTTCCACAGCTCCTTCTTTTGGTACGGAGGTGAATAAGGCCTTTACATCAAAGCTTGCCATTTCTTTATCTTTGAAATCAACGTTATTTAATATATTTATTAAATCTGCGGAGTTCTTCAGATGAGCTTGACTGATTGAACCTAATGCATTTGATAGTGGCTTAGCAAGTCTCTTGGCTAATCTGTGGGGCGCACTACCTATGCCTGATGTTATTGGTCTCATGGGGATACCTGGTTTATGTCTAAAATAGGGGCGGAATTGGCAGTACACGACTGGCCACGAGAAAATGAGGAGGCGGGACATAGAGCGGACGAATTGTCCGAGGATCAATCGTCAACGGACCAATCGTCAGCGGACCGATTGTCCAATAGATCATTAACTAGGAGACGCCCTCCGGACGA
>NC_134791.1:65944107-65961607 GCF_046742065.1 Oratosquilla oratoria
CCTTTATGCAGGCTAGTCTTCCGACAAGTGTTTGTGTCATTTTGACAATTGGAAATAAACTCATCTGCTGGATTCGAACCCCCGCCAGAGCGGAATGCTTCATATAAAGCGAGGACTGTACCGCCTGTACTACACTGACCCTTCAAAACAGAACGAATTAGTTCACGGACTAATCATTCTGCCGAGGGCACTCGTGTAGAACGTGGTATGTACTATATTTCATCAAATCCTTTATGCAGGCTAGTGTATACATCACTATAAACACATCACCATTTCCACAAATCATGTGAGCGGTGTCACAATCATCACCCAGACATCCTGTCGCCAGACACGTCCGCCCTAACAAGCTGACCTAGCACTTATCGCAGGAAAGCTGACCTAACAGTAATCGAACACTCGGAACCAAGATACACACACAGACATACGAACGCACACATAAATGCGGTCGATCGCCAATTCCGAATAACACACTATAACACAGTAGTAATCAACCCTTGCCCCCTGGATATATTATACATTATAAAAAGGGATATAAGAGATAATTTATGAACTAACAACAACCATGTAAAGGGCTGGATTTTCCTATTATTGTTTTCAAGGTGACTAAAGAGCACCTCAGAATTCTACAGAGACAGCACTTCCGCCCCACAAAAACGGAGTGCACAGCTCCAAGAGGGTCGGTCTGAGAGACGTGCCCTGTGTAAAGTAGTGTACTGCAAACTCTGTGAAAAACTATGTATAATACTATACTGGAAACTCTGTGAAAAACTATGTATACGACTATACTGCAAACTCTATGTAAAACTGTGTATAAAAGTGTAGTGAACTCCCCTTAGAATTGTGTAATAAAGTGAAGAAACTCAAGATCGTATCTGTAATTCCAAGAAGATACGTAAATAGCTACGAAGGGTAGCTATATACTGGTGGCAGCACTACCGCATCCCATTTCCTCCAAAGAGACTGGTACCTAGAAACCACCTAATTCTATTCAGCCCGAAGCAAGCCAGCCACGCCCACCGTTGAGAAGCACGAGACCTCGTCTACGTAGCTGACATCGCCTACCTTTGACTTCTCATCAACCGCACAATACACTGTACACTATAACGGGCATCGTCATCACCGACTCCAAACTACCTAACCACTTCTAAAAGGTAAATAAATTTCTATCCACCCCTCACAACACTTGATAATATTAATAATCCTCGTCTACCCCCTAAAACCCCCCTGATACTCGCTTTTCTTTTCCATTCCATGCGAGCATCATTCACCCAAACTTCAAGTACCAACCCACAACCAACTCCATATAGAGAAAATAGCACCAATCAATCAAAATATTTCATCAACAACCCAAACTGAACTTCAACCAAGATTCCTACGTCTGGCAACTCCCAATCTACGGACTGCAACAGCCACACCTTACGGTAGCCGCACGTACGTCCACACATCCAATCATACCTTTTTCCAAGGTATCCCATTGTTTAATACATTTACGTAAATTTTACAATTATATTCCAATATTTATAAGTAACCCACGTGCCAAAGACACGTAAGATTCACTCTAACCTTCGTAACATTATCATTAATAATTAGTACTTATCTTGAATACTTCTAAAAATCACAACAGCCTAACCTCATTTTTTTTTTAAATAACAATGCATCCACTAGTGGATTAATAACTTAAACGAAACAAATATCATTATACTTAATTTTTTTTAACGTCACTAAGATAACCACCCACTTATCTTTGCAAGTATTACATTAAGAAATTGGTCACTACGTAACAAGTGCCATTATATTTATTTGTGAATATTTCTTTTTCTTTAACAATTGATACTTAACTATTAAGTCTATATATATACTTATTTGTTACCAATCCATAACTGTTATACTATTTCTTTTTAGGATAATTTTATACATAAATCATAATTACCTTGTATTTTCCCAATTTATTATTTGCATTTAATACCTTTTCAACTTTTACAATAATTTATATATTTATATTGTTATATGTACCTTTTTTGTTATAATTCTTATCACATTATTATTGCATATCCATATTATATACCCCCATTGTATACCCATTGACGCCTTATACCCCCCCCTCTTCTCTAACTAAAACACATTATATCTTAGGTAATGCATGCATCTCTAGTTAGACACTAACATGGCTACAGGAACGAGATCCAAGGTCAGGAATTTACTTGATGTATTCATTACCCCCCCTAAAGAAAACAAATCCCCCAATGACACTGACCATGCCACACCTAAGGCAGATTCTAGAATAATTCCCGAGGATAACGTTGACAACCCACCCTTACAACATGACCATTCACAGGAAGACCCTTTTAACCCAACCCAACTATACCAACTCCCCAACCCCCTCCCCCACTCCACACCAAAAGTTCAAGTTACCCCTCAACTAGATCCCCAACAACAACCCCCAAACCCCTCAACCCATGCATATGAGAACTTAACCTTCCCTTCTCCCAACCTAACGCCAAGTCAAACAGCTTTCAACCCACATCCCTACACAATACTTACCCCTCCCAATTCTATCACAGCATCCTCACCCACAACCCCCATCACAACACCCCCTCCCAACCAAACTGCCAACTACCCCACATACTGCCCAACACCAACCCACAATAATCAATAACTACCAAACCATCTCCCCTCTAACCGAAATCCCCACCTTCTCTCAAACTAGCGGACTCTCCATCACTGACTTCCTGACGGCATGTGACCTTTTCTTTTCAAAAAATCCAAACTACTCTAACTTAGAAAAGATAAATCTATGCCGCCAGAAAATAGAAGCATCTGACGAGCACAGGTCTACCGCTCGGATGCTAGACAGTCTGATAGCCGCAGGAATCGCATATAGCGATTATAAGGAGCATCTGTTAAATGTCTTTCAGAACAAACAAGCAAACAACATTAACTTTCTCCTCACATTTCTAAATAACACTAGAATTCAAAAACAAACTAACATCAAAGACAATGTTGCCAATGCAATAAAACAAATTAGGGAAAACCTGGACAATAACAGCCCTTGGACCTTCACAGACACCTCAGGAAAAAAGGCAATGACATTAGAAAACCTATACACATTCCTAGAGATAGGCCTTTATCTTTCCCAACTTCCACCAAAGTGTCATAGAGAAGCAACTAGAAGGGATCTAAATACTAGAAACCCATTAGCTTACACATACATATTAGACATAACCAACGCTTGCAACATCTCCCTCTCTGACCAGCACCATTATGCTAAACTGAATAGCCTTCAGTCACAGCAGGCCCCTAGCTCCAATACAGCCCAACCTTCAACCTGGTGTTCCTACCATCTTTCAACAAGTCACAACACCAGAGACTGCATACAGAAACAACAAGTGCTAACACAACATCGCACTACCCCTTGCTCAGTTCATGGGACAACGACACACACAGATGCTCAATGTAGAGCACAGCAATACCAACACCCGCAGGCACAACACCGCACTACCCCTTGCTCAGTTCATGGTACTACCTCCCACACAGATTCCCAATGTAGAGCTCAACAACAAATCAAACAACTCACGCTCCCCCCCAGACCACCCAACATGTCAAAACCAACACGGCCAGGCAAATACTGCAACCTACACAAAATCACAACTCACTCCAACGAGGAATGTTCTCAACAAAAATCACAACCACAACCTCATCAGAGAACAAACAAACAAGTTACGGCACCTCGACAAACACCCTCCTCCCACACAACACATACAACTCAACACCGATTGGGGGAACGTGCACCAGCCTCACGCACCAAACCACCATAGGAACGTCCGACACACCACACAACTATATCACTCTAAAAGTAACACTAGATCAAATAAGTGTTGACATGATGGTTGATACAGGAACAAACCTGAAACTCATACCCAGAGCTCTCTACGAAGCACTTAATGACCCACCCCAAATCCAGTACTCAAACACAGAAGGCCTACTAATAGAAGGATCAACCATATCACTTCATGATATGATTTATATAAATATAGAAGTAAACAATTCCCAGGTAGGCCTCACATCCTTCCACTTAGCTGATGAATGGAGTCCCGACCAACAAGGTATTATAGGTTTAAAGTCCCTACGGGACTGGAAGGCAATAATTAACTTAGATACCAACAAAATCTCCTTCCAAGATGTCAATGACATCTCCAAAACTCCTGAAACACCCGACCCAGACACACAACCCCTTTCATGTCTATTTGGCTTAAATAACCCCTCTCCAAATAAGAGCTACTCATTCCGTCCATCACCTTATGTCACCTCAAAAGCACTGATGTCTAACACAGTCATCATACCCCCTAGACATTCAATAACAGTTCCACTATACATACCCGGAGCAATAGAACATCAGGATGTCATAATTGACCCAGATACGTCAAGAATAAATAACATAACCCTAGAATCTTCATGGGATGTAGTGTCAGAAAATAAACACACCCTAGCTATGTTAACGAATCTCTCAGACCAACACCGCAAAATTAAAGAGAACACATACATTTGTTCAGTCCACCTCCATAATTCCCCAATCCAGGAACCACTCCCTCAACACATCAACACTGTAAGACAAACACAAACCCTCACCCCTATCTACCCCAACCAAATCACATCAGCCAACGGAGAGATGCGTGACAAGCTACTAAACCTCCTCCAAAGGAATAGATCGGCTATCGCCTTAGAAGGCGAATCTCTAGGCAAATGTGATATAACTAAACACCACATCCAAATCCCCCCCCAACACCCCCCCCCCTCATACACCCCCGCTTACCGCATACCCCACAGTAGGAAAACACAAGTAAACAACAGTATGCATGATATGTTACACCAAGGTGTAATTTCTCACTCAGATTCCCCTTGGAACAGTCCCCTCTTCCTAGTCCCTAAGAAAGACGGAACCCTACGAACTGTTGTAGATTTTAGGAAAGTAAATCACCTAACTCATTCTGACCCACACCCACTCCCTGCCATGCAGGATGTCTTACAATCAATAGGTAACGGAAACGCAGTATTTTCCACAATTGACCTTAAGTCAGCCTTCTGGCAAGTGGAATTGACTGATGAATCAAAACCCGTAACTGCATTCTCCACAGATAAGGGACATTTCCACTTCGAGCGCATGCCCTTTGGCCTTAAGAATGCCCCCTCAACCCAACAGAGATTAATGAATCGCATTTTCAGCGATATGATAGGAATCTCATTATTCGTCTACTTAGACGACCTCATCATCTATAGCCCCACACAAACTGACCGCCTCCATGTACTAGAGATTGTCCTAAAAAGACTCAAAAACACCGGATTGAAAATCCAACTAGGAAAGTGTAAATTCCTACAGACGGAACTCACCTTCCTAGGCCATAAGGTCGATGCCCGAGGCATCCACACAACCACAGACAAAATAAACACAATAACCAATTTCCCAACCCCCAGAAACGCAGATGAAACAAGAAGTTTCGTAGGACTAGCATCATACTATAGACACTTCATAAGAAATTTTGCACACATAGCATCCCCTCTCACCAAATTCACAAGGAAAGGCGAGACCATTAAATGGTCTGAAGCGGAACAGCAAAGCTTCGACACACTTAAACATGCTCTTACCACAGCCCCTGTCCTAGCCTTTCCTGACATGAAGAAAGAATTCCTTCTTTACACCGACGCCTCCTCTAAAGGAATAGGCGCAGTCTTACAGCAGAAAGACGAAAACGGGAAAGAGCACCCCATAGCCTACGCAAGTAGAGTACTGAATAAGCCTGAAAGTAACTATTCAACTACCCACAAAGAAGGACTTGCATTGATATGGGGACTGAAACATTTCAAATATCTTATACTAGGGTACAAGATCACAATTTTTACAGACCGCCAACCCCTAGTCTACCTCTTTAATTCAAAAGATCTACATGGCAGAATAGCTAGGCGGAAAACCACCTTATTAATATTTGACCCCAAGATCACATACTTAGCTGGGAAAGCTAACGTTGTTGCAGACTCACTAAGCAGACAGATTCACGTGTCAACCCTAGCAAAAACAACCTGTATCCCTATGCAAGACCTTAGAGAGGAAACAGACAAAGACCCGACATGGTCTAAAGTAAAATAATATCTACTCTCAAGAACACCCTTACAGTCCCGACCACCCGTCCCTATACAAGAACTCAAACTGGTCGACGGAATCATAAGGAGAACCACTAACGACAGGGAAGTGACTGTCATTCCCAAAACCTTAGTTCCCAAGATCCTACACATATTGCACGACAGTGCAATGGGAGGCCACTCAGGCAGGGATAAGACACTGAATACCGCCAGACAGTCATACTTTTGGAAAAATATGAAAAAAGATATAACCACACACATAGACTCATGTGTAATTTGCAGCCAATTCAGAGGACCTGACCCCAAACAACTCAATATCAAAGACATCCCACTCCCTGCTGAACCATGGGAAACACTTGGCATTGACCTACTTAAAATGCCAACGAGCCACCAAGGTTCCAATTATGTACTCACGGCAGTCGACTATCTGTCAAAGTACACAATCCTAGTTCCACTACAGGACAAAACAGCAGAGACTGTGGCCAAAGCATTGGTTAACAACATATTCTGTAGATACAACATCCCCAGGCGAATGCTGTCTGACAATGGTTCAGAGTTCAAGAACGAGGTAATGCGCGAAATAGCACATCTATACAACATAGATCAAACCTTCGCCACTGCCTACCACCCACAAGGGAATGGACTAACAGAACGCACTAATTGAAAAGTGCTTGAAATCCTCAGACCTTTGGCCAACGATCTTACGGACAGTTGGGAAGATTGGCTACCCCAGGTACAAGCCAGTATCAACAGCACAGTCAACTCCGCAACAAAGATGTCCCCCCATGAAATCATTTTTGGCCAAAGAATGCGCCTACCCTACCAAATCTTCAACCAACCACCACCACCCTTATACAACCTAGATAACCTTACCCAATGCCTAAAAAGAGGCATGCAAAGTATATACAAACAAGTCAGAGAAAACCTCAAAGCAGCTCAAGAAAGAACAAAAACAAAACAACACAAACGATCATCTCCACTTAACATAACACTTGGAGACACAGTCATGGTCAGAGACTCTAATAGAACTAACAAACTCAAACCCAAGTTCTTAGGCCCCTTCACAGTCACAACCTCACTCCCCAACAATGTTTTCCTACTAACGGACCCTTCCGATCACACAACCGTAACCATACACGGAGAGAAATTGAGGAAAGTTAAACTTAACCTCAACCCAACCCCACCTCCTAACCAGAACCCACCTACCGGACTAACAAATAACCCAACCAAGCGCAATTCCCATCACATGACACTGCGTCGACGCAACTAAAACATACACTCTAGCTCTCGCCCCTGAAGATGCAGGACGTCATGCATTCCTCAGTGGAGGTTAAAATGGCCAAATTACAATAAGAACTCCCTTCCGCATATCTATCAAACCTTCTCTACTTCCTTCCGACCACTATAACCTTAGCGAGAGTCAGATATACATATCCTCATTCACTAAAACATAACCTTCATCCACAGGATGCAACCACTACTTCTGCTACCCCTTCTCGTCCACCTCTCACTCACCATTCCCATACTGATACCAGGAGCAATCGTCAACAACCACGGCACTACCGCATGCGTAGAAGACTCCATCATGGTCAAGATGCGTATTTCTCCTGAACTCTTGATAAACCCCCTCATAAAAATCCACAAAAACCGATTACAAATAGAGCAATTAATCTCCACCCAAATACCCAATACCACAGATCAAAACTACGAAATCTCAATGACACTATACCACAACGTCAACGCCCTACACGAAAAAATGAACACCATCAAATACACAATATACCACCTTCCCAACCCAGAAAATGAATCCCCAAAGAACAATAGAGCCAAACGCGGACTTTTTAACTTGATAGGTATCATTTCTAAATCCCTATTCGGCACCGCAACTGAACAAGACGTAAATACGGTTCACTCACACATAGAAAATATAACAAAGGTACTACACCAGCAAGGCAAGCTAATCAACCTAAACTCAAAAAAACATAGATCTCCTCGCCACCTCAGTAAATTCGGTAATTGACAAGATAAATCACCTCACAACATTCACAACTTCCCGCTTAGCTAAGATTACCCATTCACAAATAGCCCTCTTCTTCCTCCACCACCTAAATGAACTCGACAAACAGCTAGACAGATTAATAAGTCACAGTAATCTTGTCCAGAGCGACATTTGGAACGCCCACGCAGGTATAGTCACCTCTCAAATGATCACTCCAACCCAACTTACTCAAACACTACGACAAGCTCACAATACATTGAAACTCACCCCCTTCTTTCTCAAGAACGAAATACAACACTACTACCCCATCTTAGCATCAACTATCTTTCAAGAATTTATCCTTATCAACATACCTATGGACCCGATCAAGAGATTCTCCCTTTGGGAAATTTATCCCTTCCCCTACCCTTACCAAAACCGCACCATGACCCTCAACCTACCAACCTCCACCATCCTAAAATCAACGGACGGTCAATGGATTTCACAATCCTCACCGGAAACCATGACAACTTGCAAGATAGCACGACCTAACTTCCATATCTGCCCAGCTTACCCATTCCACTTCCAATTAACCAAATCCCAACCTTGCCTCTCAGAACTCACAACACCCAAAGTCAACTTTTCCGAGACATGTGACTTTCGCTTTTCAGACAACACTCAAATACACCACACCCACGTAGGACATAAACACTTCATATTTCTTCCCCACCCCACATTAGTATCCGTAATATGCCTATACAAACCACCCTCCCATCATAAGATCAACGGCTCTATCACTCTACCAGACACCTGCCACATCTATATGATGGACTCAATGCTCCTACCTAACCAACTCCACTACCAAGGCACTCTCAACACCACCCACGATCTAGGTCCCATAACCCAACTAACACTTCCACCCCTCCCTAAGGTCCCCGATATCATCCTCCCAAGTAAGATAGACATGGTACGTCTTCTAAATAAATCAACTACTCTTGATGTAGACTCTTTAGATCTACACTATAAAATCTTACCCTATGCCTCCACTGCCCTCTCACTCTTAATCATCATTTTTATACTAATAATACTAACAAAATACTTTTGCATGAAATAAGTCTTTGAAAAAGTTTTTCTTTTCTTTTCCCAAATTGCTGTAAACCTAGGATAAGTTTTACCTTGTGTCTCACAAATATCTTACCACAGATAGTGCCATACAAACTCACAGATAAGAGTTTCTCACAAAACATACTATAGTGCCATACAAACTCACAGATAAGAGTTTCTCACAAAACATACTATAGTGCCATACAAACTCACAGATAAGAGTTCTCAGAAGTGATATGTGAGTGTCATATAAACTCTTATATGATAGTTGAAAATATATGTAATACTGGTGAAACACAACCTTATTCCCCATTCAGAGACACAACATCACATACCCATTATTTCTTGTTCAACATGTCCTCTTGGGACCCTTATAATCAATTCAACCTCACACATCCCCTTCTCCACGTATAACCACCCAAAGATTTTGTGTCTCTGACTATATAACTATATATATATATATATATATATATATATATATATATACATATGTATCAATATTATATTTGTTAACCATGTACCATTAGGTGCCGGGTGCCACCTAACCCCAGGGGGAGGACGATATGTATACATCACTATAACCACATCACCATTTCCACAAATCATGTGAGCGGTGTCACAATCATCACCCAGACATCCTGTCGCCAGACACGTCCGCCCTAACAAGCTGACCTAGCACTTATCGCAGGAAAGCTGACCTAACAGTAATCGAACACTCGGAACCAAGATACACACACAGACATACGAACGCACACATAGATGCGGTCGATCGCCAATTCCGAATAACACACTATAACACAGTAGTAATCAACCCTTGCCCCCTGGATATATTATACATTATAAAAAGGGATATAAGAGATAATTTATGAACTAACAACAACCATGTAAAGGGCTGGATTTTCCTATTATTGTTTTCAAGGTGACTAAAGAGCACCTCAGAATTCTACAGAGACAGCACTTCCGCCCCACAAAAACGGAGTGCACAGCTCCAAGAGGGTCGGTCTGAGAGACGTGCCCTGTGTAAAGTAGTGTACTGCAAACTCTGTGAAAAACTATGTATAATACTATACTGGAAACTCTGTGAAAAACTATGTATACGACTATACTGCAAACTCTATGTAAAACTGTGTATAAAAGTGTAGTGAACTCCCCTTAGAATTGTGTAATTAAGTGAAGAAACTCAAGATCGTATCTGTAATTCCAAGAAGATACGTAAATAGCTACGAAGGGTAGCTATACTAGTCTTCCGACAAGTGTTTGTGTCATTTTGACAATTGGAAATAAACTCATCTGCTGGGATTCGAACCCCCGCCAGAGCGGAATGCTTCATATAAAGCGAGGACTGTACCGCCTGTACTACACTGACCCTTCAAAACAGAACGAATTAGTTCACGGATTAATCATTCTGCCGAGGGCACTCGTGTAGAACGTGGTATGTACTATATTTCATCAAATCCTTTATGCAGGCTAGTCTTCCGATAAGTGTTTGTGTCATTTTGACAATTGGAAATAAACTCATCTGCTAGGATTCGAACCCCCGCCAGAGCGGAATGCTTCATATAAAGCGAGGACTGTATCGCCTGTACTACACTGACCCTTCAAAACAGAACGAATTAGTTCACGGACTAATCATTCTGCCGAGGGCACTCGTGTAGAAAGTGGTATGTACTATATTTCATCAAATCCTTTATGCAGGCTAGTCTTCCGACAAGTGTTTGTGTCATTTTGACAATTGGAAATAAACTCATCTGCTGGGATTCGAACCCCCACCAGAGCGGAATGCTTCATATAAAGCGAGGACTGTACCGCCTGTACTACACTGACCCTTCAAAACAGAACGAATTAGTTCACGGACTAATCATTCTGCCGAGGGCACTAGTGTAGAACGTGGTATGTACTATATTTCATCAAATCCTTTATGCAGGCTAGTCTTCCGACAAGTGTTTGTGTCATATTGACAATTGGAAATAAACTCATCTGCTGGGATTCGAACCCCCGCCAGAGCGGAATGCTTCATATAAAGCGAGGACTGTACCGCCTGTACTACACTGACCCTTCAAAACAGAACGAATTAGTTCACGGACTAATCATTCTGCCGAGGGCACTAGTGTAGAACGTGGTATGTACTATATTTCATCAAATCCTTTATGCAGGCTAGTCTTCCGATAAGTGTTTGTGTCATTTTGACATCAATAGGAAAAGAAAGCCTCCATGAAGAAACCAATGATAATGGGACAAGGCTAGCATCACTTGCCTTAAGTAATAATCTAGTCATAGGAGGAACATACTTTCAACATAAGAACATACATAAAGAGACTTGGGTATCGCCAGAGGGATATACTAGAAACCAAACTGACCATATAATAATCAATAGAAAACACAGAAATGCATTGCAGGATGTAAGAAACTACAGAGGAGCGGATTGCAACACTGACCACTTCCTGGTTCTGGGAAAGATTAGAGCTAAACTATCAATAAAGAAATCGACACCAGGGGAAAAGAGGAAAATATTTTATTTAGAAAGACTGAAGGAACCAGAAGTAAAGGATAATTTTCAGCTGAAATTAATCAATAGGTTCAGAATATTGGATATTTTAGAAGAAGAAACAGAAGAGAAAAGTGTAAATCAGACCTGGGAAGACATCTCAAACATAGTAAGAGAAGTGACCGAGCAGGAAATTGGTTTCGCAATTAAAGAAAGAAGGAATCATTGGTTTGATAATGAATGTAAGGCAGCACTAGAAGAAAGAAATAGAGCAAGGCAACGGGTAATAGGACAACAAAGTAACGAGGTACAGAGAGAGAATTACAGACTAAAGAAAACAGAGGCAAAAAGGATATTAAGAAGAAAAAAGAAACAAGCTTTTCATGAGGAAGTAGAGAATATTGAAAGAAATAGGCACACACACACACACACACACACACACACACACACACACACACACACACACAAACACATACCTGCATACCTTGCATACCTGTAAGAAAAATATTTTCCAGCTCCAGCTAATAATACCGCCTCCATATTGTGCGGTGCAGCAAAGCTGTCCCGTCTAGAAGAATTTTATGCAGGAGGAACCCACAGAGAACCTCGCTGTCGGAGGTCATGTAGCAGGGTCCCTCACAGGCGTTTTATTCGGCGCTAGCTACGCAAGGTCTCCTCCACAAAAAAAAACAAATGATGAGATCCACACCGCTGGCTCCAGTTGACATACATTGAGTCAGTGCTACTCTTTTTTCCACGCTTTTAGCGGGTAACTTCCCTGTAGCTTGGGTTACATACCAGCGGCAAAGGCTCCAGGCAACAAGGACCCAGAGACGGCAAAGGCTCCGAGTGACATTTCTACAAGAACCTACAGGAACTTTTTAAAGAAACAAAACATTTGCACTTGATTATAATCTTAATAAGTGCAAACTGGAGAAAATTGTAATTCTATTTACAAATCAGCACTTGAAAAAATAAAGAAAACGTCATGAGTAGAATATTTTTGTCGACTCTCATCGTATGTAAATATTTCATTTTTCCGAAAAGACTTTCAGGAATCAAGCCAAGTACATTCGAATCTGCGCAAAATGTTGACATCTCTTCAGTATCAAATTCTCATCTTGTCTACATTTTGAGCCTATACAAAGCATGTCGACAAGATGAGAATTCGACACTGTAATAATAATAATGATAATAACAATAATAATACAAATAATAATAATAAAAGAAGAAGAAGAAGAAGAAGAAGAAGAAGAAGAAGAAGAAAAAGAAGAGGAAGAAGAAGAAGAAAGTAATAGTACAAATAATATTAAAATAATAATAAAATAATATTGAAAATAATGATAAGAATAAAGTAGTAATAATAATAAGAATCATAACAAAAATAATGATAAAAATAATAGTATAAATAAAACAATGAAAATCTATGTATAAATAAAAATAAAGTTTTTCAAAACTGAAAATTTCCTGGCGTTTTTTATGCTACCTTCCGACACCTTCCGAAATCCGGCAAAACTGTCCCACGGTGTAAGGATATTTTTGTAGCTACTTTATAAACCATATCAAGCGTTGTTGCAATGGATGAACGTGGTTCAAAGAGTAGTGCACAGAGAAAGAGGAGGTTTAACCACTTTTGGGCCTGGGTTACGAAGACGAAGAAGTACACAAAAGAAAGTGTGCAGAAAAACTATGCTCTTCGTAACGAATTGACCAAGGAGCACAAGAATGAGTTTCCCCATCTTTATGCCTCACTCAAAAAAAAAAAACTTAGTAACCGCCTCAAGAGATTCCATAGGAAAATATTGGGGTTCAACAATATGTTACGAAATAAAAAAAATTACGTGTACCCTGATAAAGAGTACGATCTCATAATAGATTTCGACGGAGAAATTAAAGAGGAAGAATCGGAAAAGTTTATGAAACATTGTTTTGCGGGATACAAGAATTTTACTAAAAGTGGTGGTAAAAGCTGTCACGAGGAATATTAAAAGTATTACATCGATCGGAAATGCAATGATTATATAAAAAACCGCAAACTTAAGGAAAAACAGTTTTTTAAAAGGGTTAGAGAAATAAAAAAATGTGAAGAGAGGAGAAAAAAGGAACATATGGAAAAGGAACGGGAAGCCAATAGAGCCCGTAAAAAAGAAGACAAGGAACGCAAGAAAGAGGAAATGGAAGTCGATAGAGCCCGTAAAAACGAAGACAAGGAACGCAAGAAAGAGGAAAGGGAAGTCGATAGAGCCCGTAAAAACGAAGACAAGGAACGCAAGAAAGAGGAAAGGGAAGTCGATAGAGCCCGTAAAAAAGAAGACAAGGAACGCAAGAAAGGGGAAAGGGAAGCCGATAGAGCCCGTAAAAAATATGAAATATCAAAAAGGAGCAAAATAAAGAAAAAAAAAAAAAAAATGAAAAGGGCCCAGGAAGTGCAAATTCGGAAACGGATTAGGGAGTTAAAAAAACGGGATTACAGTGAAGTTAACCGACGATGAACAAATCATGTTAGATGAATTAAGGCAGGAGAGGAAAGAAAGGCATGTCATTAGTGAAATTGTGCAAACTACCAAGGATTTGCCCGGTAAGTTACGTGAAGATAGAATTATTTGTCATAACATTGGTAAATTCGGTGTTTTTCGATGTAAACTGTGCGACGCGTTGCTTTGGGCGAAGGAAAACAGAATGTTGTGTTGTTCTCTTGGACAAGCCATTTTCGAGAACTTGGCCCCTTTGACCGGAGAATTATTAGAACTTTTTAGTCGTCAGACTCCCCTTTCGGAAAGGTTTCTTTCAAATATCATTGCGTTTAACCCATTCAACTCCGATGACAAGATGTCTTGTCATTTGGTCAAATAAAACAAAAAATCATAATAAAACAACAAAATGTTTGATGATCAAACAGCACCAGAAAAATATGACGTCGTCAGTTAACCGCCTTTTTTGCTTCACTTCCTTTGTGACACCCACAAAATTACAAGATCCCTCTGAAGAATCTATGGTTTATAAAATTAGGGGTAATATCTAGCAAAGATTGAGTTACATAAAGCCGCGTTATATGACAGAAGGGATGAAAATAGAAAACTTCAAAAAATCAGAAAACGGTATCGGTGACATGGAAATAAAGAATTGTGGGCAAGCGAAGACACGTTTTCGTGTTGGCCAAAGGAACTACTGGCAAAAACAAGAGGAGTTCCTAGATTTGTATTTCTATTATGATCAGGAACAACAAATAAAATTGCGCACCCGACAAGTTACAAAGAATATAAACTTTAACCGCAAAACCGTAGAATGGTAAAAAAAAAAAAAAAAAAAAAACCGCAGGCTCGACGTGAAAGGGAGTTAAGGGAAATAGAGAATAACAAAAATATCATAGAAGTTTTGCAGAGATTCCTTTTGGCAAATAATAAGACAATTGAGTTCTCTTAGCGGAATTTGAGAGTGCCAAGGAACTAATGGAGACATATATGAAACAACAGTAAGTTATACCTGAGGTCGCAATAACATTAAAATCAGCTGAGGGGGTGAATACTAAGGAACACAAAGGCGTTTACAACTTACCTACAGCGAAAGCTCAAGTAGGGGCTATAGTGGATTTGGACCCGTCTGTCCCTACAAACCTACGGGTTACCATACGTTCTCCTAAAGTAGATACGAAATATGATACCTTCATTCTAGATCACACAAACTACTTTTACGATATATTTCAATATCCACTGCTAATACCTCACGGAGATAAGGGTTATACGTACCATTTGAAAAGGCAAAATAAGGTAAACGCACTGAGTTCAGCTAAGATTCATGTACCAAAGGATGGTAAAAGATTATCACTATGTATGTATTACGCAAACCTTTACATGGAAAAAAAGGATGTCTTCAATTATTTGACTAAAGGACGCATGCTTTTTTCAGCAATTTGTCGTAGATAATTACGTTAAAGTAGAATCAAACAGACTAAGCTTTATAGTTGACAACCAGGCATCTATACGCAGAGAAAGGTATGACATATTAAAGGCGGACGTTGCGTCGGCCAAAGAAAAGGGCCAAAGAATTATAATCCCGCCAACTTTTGTGGGCGGTCCGCGTTACATGAAATAGCGCCAGCAGGATGCATTGGCGTTCGCAACACACTACGGGAGTCCCGATTTCTTTATTACGTTTACGATGAATCCAAAATGGGAAGAGCTGCGGGCAGCCGTCGTGGAAATGAAAGGGATTCCAAATACTGGCTGCTGCGACAGACCCGATTTGGTTAGTCGGGTATTCAAGTTAAAAGTAGAGGCTTTAATGGATGATTTGACTAACAATCACATTTTTGGTAGAGTTAAAGCATTTCTATACAGCATTGAATGGCAAAAATGAGGTCTGCCTCACATTCACATTCTTTTATGGATGGAATATAGGGTAACAGCGGAATTTGTCAATGAAATCATATGTGCCGATATTCCCGATAAAGAAAAAGAACCCAGATTGTACGAGATTGTAACAACTTGCATGATTTATGGGCCTTGCATCGGCTTTGATGAAACTAACCTTTGTTGTAAGGAAAGGTTAAAGAAGAATGGCGTTTGTGGTAAAAACTTTCCAAAACCAATGTCGGAATGATATATTATTTGGAAATAACGGCTATCCCCAATACAGGCGTCGTGCTCCAGGAGAGGGAGGCTTCACGTTCGAACGTAAGATCAAAGGAAAGACCATTACTGTGGATAATTCCTGGGTCGTACCCTATAATCCTTATCTATGCCTAAAATACAACGCTCACATCAACGTGGAGTGTTCGAACTCCATCAAGTGCATAGCGTATGTCACAAAGTACGTAAACAAGGAGTGTGATAAGATTCTATACACCAAACATAAGGAAGGCGAGCCGGTAAACGAAGTGCGTAACTACCTCGAGTCAAGGTACATAAATGCAAACGAAGCTACTTGGAAGATCTTCAAGTTCCCAATCCATTGGAGTTTCCCACCGATTACTTCGCTCGATTTGCACTTGGAAAATGAGAATGAAATTTATTACAAGGAAACTGATTTGGAGCACAAGATCAGCGAACAAGCAAATCAAGATACCCAATTAACGGAATTTTTCAAGCTTTGCAAAACGAACGAGTTTGCTAAAACCCTGTATTACCCCGAAGTTCCAAGTCACTTTGTGTACGATAAAGACAAGCACACGTGGCGTGAGAGAATGACAAAAACTTCATCTTTGGGGCGTATGCGAGCCGTCGACACTAAGATGGTTGAATTATTCTACCTCAGAATGCTCCTGACACACAAGAAAGGTCCTACGAGTTACACAGATCTGCGTACAGTAGACGGGGTCCTTTACGATACCTTTCGGGAAGCCGTAAAAGCGATGGGTTTGTTGAATGACGAGGAAACGTGGAAGAAAACTATAATTGAAATTATAAACCACACAAATGATCGATCGCAATTGCGTGTTACATATGCAAGTATGTTGGTGTTCTCTGATTTGGAAGACCAATCAGATATTTGGAAAGAAACGAGGGACTTATTTGCGAGCGATTTCCTAAGAAGTTCGAGTTTAGAAGATTACAATGACGAAATCTACTTGGATGCGCTCGATGACATACAACAATAGGTTTGGAACTGTGGTGGTGGTGAGATAAGCGCTTATGGATTGCCTCCTTCAAGGGGGAAAGAGAAAACCTCAAATGTAATTAGACGCGAAAAAGCTTACAATACCAATAGATTGAAAGAAGAGGTTTCATCTCAGATGGTATTACTTAACAAAGAACAACGTGTTATTTACGATGCCGTAATGGATTGTGTAAATAACAGCCGTT